>NC_057730.1:654533-665934 GCF_004010195.1 Chiloscyllium plagiosum | reverse complement strand
TGAAGAAATTGTGCTCAAAATGTCAACTCTACTGCTCCTCGGATGCTGCCTGACTGACTGTGCTTTTCAAGCACCACACTCTTCAACACTGTATATGCCCTACCTTGGTTTGACTGTCCGAAGTGCAACACCTCACATTTAGCTGTATTGAATTGTATTTGCCAATCCTCAGCTCACTTTCCCACATGATCAAGATTCTTCTGTAATTTTTGGCAACCTTCCTTGCTATCAATGGTACCTCCTAATTTAGTTTCATCTGCAAGCTTACTAATCATGCCTTGCACATTCACATCTAAACCATTTATATAAATAATAAATGACAAAGTTCCCAGCACTGACCCCTGTGGTATACCACTAGTCACAGGCCTCCACTCTGAGAAACAACTTTCAATCATCAACCTATGCTTCCTACCATCAAACCAATTTTGGATCCAATTAGCTACCTCTCCCTAGATCCCATGTGACTTAACTTTTATGACTAGGCTGTTGTGTGGTACCTTGTCAAAGGCCTTACTAAAGTCCATATAAACAATAAACATTGCCTTACCCTCATCTATCTTCTTGGTAATCTCTTTGAAAAACTTGCCGTGCACCAATCCATGCTGACTATTGTAAATATATGACTTACTTATAAATATATGGCTGGCTGCGAGTGTAAGTATACTCGGCATTCGGAAGCCTTTGGGGGTGCTCCGTATGTGCACGCACAGAACAAGGTCAGGTGGTGCGCCGCTCCGTTGCAAAGCAGGGTCACGTGATGCTCTGTTTCACGCGCCGGAGGCGTGCAGGGAGGTCACGTGATGCCCTGTTTCACGCGCAGGAGGCGTGTGGGGAGGTCACGTAATGCCCTGTTTCATGCGCCGGAGGCGTGCAAGGAGGTCACGTGGTCCTCCGTTTCGCGGGCAAAACAAGGTCACGTGTGGTCGGACATCCGGGAACGTAAGGAGGCGGAGAATGGAGTCAGATCAACAGCCAATCAGAAGATAATCCCACATCAGTGATTGCATGACGTTTTTTATTATATAAAAAGACTGGATCAGGGACCGAAGGGTGTGGGATTTTCTGAACTGACACACTATATAGTTTGTCAGGGACAGAAAGGTCTAGACCCAGAGCTCTGTATGCTTTATCCACTTATTGCTAAAATAAACTAAAAGTGTGAGACCGAATATCTTCTCCTATTGCTTCATTTAAAGAACACGCAGGACTTGGCTCACACATAGAAGAAAGTAAGTAGGTAGATTGAGCCAAAGTCTGACAATTTGGTGACCCCGACGTGATGAAGATGGAGAAGTGACGGAAAAGAGAGAAAAATAGAAACAATGGACAACTGACGTCTGATGACAACAACAAGCGGCGCCGCATAAAAAAGCTGAGCAGACGCCTGTTTATATCGAAGTTCTGCAATTGGAAATACTAAATTGATTGTTGTCATTATACTGCAAGTGTCCTAGTAATAGTAAGTGGATAAAGTATTGATATAGTACGTACAGGTTTAATGACCCTTGGGGTTAGAGTCCCCATAAAAGCAACAACGTACGTACAGGTTTAAAGTCCCTTGGGGTTAAAGTCCCCATAAAGGTTTCCTCCCACAGTCCAAAGATGTGCAGGGTCAGGTGAATTGGCCATACTAAATTGCCCGTAGTGTTAGATAAGGGGTAAATGTAGGGGTATGGGTGGGTTTCGCTTCGGCGGGTCGGTGTGGACTTGTTGGGCCGAAGGGCCTGTTTCCACACTGTAATCTAATCTAATCTAAAAAAAATCTAAAAAGCAACAAGGTACATAAGTGTGAGGAGGTTTAAAGTCCATTGAGCAGGATCTCATAAAAACAACGCTCACAAATTTTCCAAAGTTTAATACGTACAGGTTTAAAGTCCCGTGGGGTTAGAGTCCCCATAAAAGCAACAAGGTACATAAGTGTGAGGAGGCTTAAAGTCCATTGAGCAGGATCTCATAAAAGCAATGCTCACAAATTGTGGTGTATGATTGTGTTGTATGTTTTAAAGCTTATATTGGGGAATGTACGGAGGATGGCAGAAAAGCCAGTAGTGTCTTGAAGACAGGGACGATGGTGTCTCAGCGAGAGAGAGTTGGCAGTGGAAACCTAATGGTGACAACGACACTGCTGATAAATCTCGCTGAAAGGGTCAGTTGCTCGGGTGTACTCCATACAAACTGACTGGCCACCGGATTTGTCTCTGATGGGGTTAGTTGCTCAGTTATATTATATCTAAACCAATTGACTGCTAGACGGGAGGATTAAAACAAAAATACGTAAAATGGAAGGGGAATTTGAATGGAAGGGGAGTGTGAGGAATACGGAAGATGTTCTTTTGACTTAATGTTGCCTGTAAAATAGCAGTGGGGTAAAGCTAGAAGTCAGTTAGTTAGTGGACTTGCAAAGGACAAACAAAAAACAATGATGGAGAAATATGATAAGATTTGGGACGAATTATAACAACAGGGCAAAGTCCCTAAAGATGGGGAGAGGGAGATATTGTCACCGTTTTTAGGAAAAACAGAGAGCAAGCTAAATTAGAAGTTGAAAAGCACATGAAGGGAAAGAAAGGGTCAATATTAGTTAGAAGAAAGTGGACAAAAGAAGGCAAGGAGAAAGAAGAGAGGAGGATTTATCTGCACAACATGACGTTAGCCTGTATGGCGGTAGAAACATTACAGAAGAGGGTGGGTGGTACCTCTGAGACAAAACTGGCGAAGGAGACAGAAAAGCCACGACCATCCGCGTCATTATATCCTAAACTGCCTGGGGTACAACCACCGCCCCCATATCCTGTAACACAAATGCCACTTATGTATGTTCAAGAAGGGGTGTTGGATGTGCAAGAAGTAGGAACGAGAGTATATGAAGCAGTAAAAGAGAGACTGGCGGAAGCAGTAGAAGAAAGCATCAGAAAGGTAGAAAAACTAACACTAGAAGCTGAACGGAGAGTTAAAGAAGCGGAGATTAGATTAGATAATTAGATTCCTTACAGTGTGGAAACAGGCCCTTCGGCCCAACAAATCCACACCGACCCGCCGAAGCGTATATCACCCAGACCCATACTCCTACATTTACCCCTTCACCTAACACTACGGGCAATTTAGCATGGCCAATTCACCTAACCTGCACATTTTTGGATTGTGGGAGGAAACCGGAGCACCCGGAGGAAACCCACGCAGACACGGGGAGAATGTTCAAACTCCACACAGAGAGTCGCCTGAGGTGGGAGTTAAACCCGGGTCTCTGGCGCTGTAAGGCAGCAGTGCTAACCACTGTGCCACCGTGCCGCCCACACGGAGGAGACAAGCAGGGATGATAATGACGCTCTGCAGAAACAAAGAACAGCCGAAACAAGGGAGACATTCATTATTGGAAGAGCCAGATGCTCACTCGACACCGTATAGTGTTGAGAGTGAAAGGAGGGAAAGATTACATAGCTCAGCTCAGTTACTAGATGACGGGTTCTCAGACAGGAGAAGGAGAGATTTGAGGGACAAATGAGATAGAGACAAATTGGATGGGGGGGGGGGGGGGGGGGGGAGTCTGAAAATAGTACAGATATTGAGGACGAAGAATCCCTGACGGAGGATGACCCACACACCTACCCCGTCACTTTGAAAGGCTCACCCACAATGCATACTGAACATGGCCCTCCAATGACGCCCCTACCTGAACCAAGTTACAGCTGCGTCATAGAGACACATTACGACAACCCATACAGTATCAGCACCACCAGATGCCATTAATTTACAGAGGCTCTTATATGGGGGATGTTTATCAGCCCTTCACATTTACTGACATGAACTGCATCTTGGATAAAATGCCCCCACCCATGAAGGGAGGTGGGCCTTGGATGACTAAATTTTGCTAATATACACTAGGGTACAAGTTAGCTATGGGCGATTGGAGAGCATTACATTTTTTTTTTACATTACATTACAGTGTGGAAACAGGCCCTTCGGCCCAACAAGTCCACACCGACCCGCCGAAGCGAAACCCACCCATACCCCTACATTTACCCCTTACCTAACACTACAGGCAATTTAGCATGGCCAATTCACCTGACCTGCACATCTTTGGACTGTCGGAGGAAACCGGAGCACCCGGAGGAAACCCACGCAGACACGGGGAGAACGTGCAAACTCCACACAGTCAGTTGCCTGAGGCGGTAATTGAACCCGGGTCTCTGGCGCTGTGAGGCAGCAGTGCTAACCACTGTGCCACTGTGCCGCCCACCAAGCATTGTTGGGCAAGCAATTGAATATGTGGGAAATACAGCAGATTGAAGCGTCTGCGGAGACCACCTTACTACCTGATTCAGAACCGTTTGTGCAGCATGCCACCTGTGTGGGAAGGGCAATGAAGGATAGATTTCCAATTCCACCGGGAGCAATGCACTCACTCACCTTCACAATGAAGAAGGGTGAGGATATGCCTGCCTTTTTGGCTAGGTGTAAGGGCACGTGGACAGATACTGCGGGGAGCCATCCAGGGTCGGGTCAGCTACAAGACCATGTTATTTAGGAATGCTGTTATGGCAGGGATGCCTAAGGAAGTAAAAGAGGCAATGGAGAGTAATCCTGATATCCCAGCTTGTTCTCCAGAACGGTGGGAGAAACACTTGACGCACCACATGAAGCGTTACAGGACAAAACAGGATGAAGATAAACAGAGCAATGAGTCAGCTCAAGTGCAGTTGCTGAAGTTACAGCTCAATGAGGCTAGAAGGGAGGACAGGGATTGATCCGAGGACAGTATGTCTGCTCAAGTCAGCCTCTTTTTCAATAGGCTGCTCAGCCTTACCAAGCCACAAATGCAGCTGCAGCCCCGGTGCAAGGACAGTACCCCCAGACTATCCCGGAAGGGCAGGGGTACGAATATTGACGGGGCCCGAGAATCCAGGGGCATGTAGGGTTGGCAGACCCCTATATGCAAATGAGGATAATGGACAAAAATCTGTCTTCTGGTTGGGTTTGGACTCAGCTTCCCGGTTTACAATATTCACCATCGGAGGAAGCCTATAGAATTATGTACAGGACAACTGACAAGGTACTGCTGGAACATAGGCAGATTGAAAGGTTTCATGGCAGGGAGAAAACAGACCATCCACAGGCTGCAGCGATGCTCGACGCTCTACCAGATACCTTGTGGTCAGCAGGTTCAACGGACGTTGGTCACTGCAAACACGTCACACCGATCACATTCGATTTAATTGACCACACTTCAATTTGGCAGAGACAATATTCACACAAACCAGAGGCTGAAGCTGGCATTGCCGACACAATTGAAGGATTGTTAGCAGCAGGGGTGCTAGAACCCTCCCAGTCAGCCTGGAACACCCCTATCTTACCTGTAGAGAAGCAGAATACCGGTAAATATCGGATGGCGCATGATCTTAGGCGGATTAATAGCGTCGTTTCTACTCCAACAGTTCCAGTTCCAAACCCCTACACTGCAATGTCTGTCCTGACCCCTGACCATAAGTGGTTCTCGTGCATTGATCTGGCCAACGTGTTCTTCTGTTTGCCCTTAGCTGATCATTTGAGGGACATTTTTTCGTTCACCTATAAAGGCTAGCAACTACGTTATACAAGGGTCCCTCAAGGGTTCATTTTGTCGCTGGGGGTGTTTAGATTAGATTAGATTAGATTACAGTGTGGAAACAGGCCCTTCGGCCCAACAAGTCCACACCGACCCGCCGAAGCGAAACCCACCCATACCCCTACAATTACCCCTTACCTAACACTACGGGCAATTTAGTATGGCCAATTCACCTTACCTGCACATCTTTGGACTGTGGGAGGAAACCGGAGCACCCGGAGGAAACCCACGCAGACACGGGGAGAACGTGCAAACTCCACACAGTCAGTCGCCTGAGTCGGGAATTGAACCCGGGTCTCTGGCGCTGCGAGGCAGCAGTGCTAATCACTGTGCCACCGTGCCGCCCATAAAGCCACGGCGGACACTGACACAGCCCTGCTAACGACGGAAGCGCCTCTCGTGGTCACTGCGGGGATTGAACCCACGACCTTGGCGTTATTAGCACCACGCTCTAACCAGCTGAGCTAACCAACCAACACAATCAGGTACTGTACTGAAACAGCAGCTGAAGGACCTGACACTCCTAAAGGGGGTGATTTTGATCCAGTATGTGGATGACATTCTTTTGGCGGCACCCGACCATGTTCCTTGTCTGGCAGTCACAAAGACGTTGCTGCTTCGCATATATAAAGTCGGTTTCAAAGTTTCACGGGCTAAATTACAATGCTGCAGACAAACGGTGTCTTTTTTGGGTAGAGTGATTTCCGCTAAGGGGACAGGTGTCTCTCCGTCCCATAGATCCTCCATTCTGCATCATACCAAACCAGTCATTGTAAAAGACATGCTCTCATTTCTTGGGTTGGCAGGATATAGCAAACGATTCGTTGCATCATATGGGGAGCTCACTTTCCCTCTCAGAGCCATGGTGAACGAGCAAGGCATGAGAAATTTGTCGGCCCATTTGCAGCGGACCACAGAGGCAGACGAAAGTTTCATATCTCTTAAACAGGCCCTAACGCGGGCTGCTGATTTAGCGGTCCCGGATTACAAAGAGCCATTTTTCCTCGATATTTCTGAAAAATTACACACAGTAAATGGTGTTCTCTTTCAGAAAAAAGGGGGAGGCAGGCAGGTGCTGATGTATGTAAGTGTTACCATTGACCCAATAGAGGACAAACACCCACCATGTACAAGACATGCAGCAGGGGTAGCAAACATTCTCCAAAAGGTAGCACATATAGTCATGGGCCATTCACTAACGGTACTGACGACACATAGTAGAGTGGCCTATGTGAACTTAACAGCTTTTACAATGAATGCACCACATATAACTTTTACACACGAAGAAATTAACATGGCTGACAACATGGGAGAAGGAGAGCCACACATGTGCGAGGAAAGGATACAGAGAGACGTCAAAGTTAGGGCAGACTTACAGGCAATTCCACTAGTAGACCCAGAAGAAGTGCTGTTCACAGATGGTTGCTGTTGCAGACATCCAACTGAAGGACTTAAAGCAGCCTGCCTATGCAGTGGTGCGACAGACAAGTGAGGGATTTGAGGAAGTGTTGACAGGAAAAGTGACAGGCAAAGAATCAGCCCAGTTGGCTGAACTACAGGCAATGATTGCTGCGTTAGAATGGTCAGAGGGAAAAAGAGTAAATATTTACACCGACTCTGCATATGTAGCAGGGGCTATACAGGTAGAACTCAGTCAATGGAATAGAGCAGGATTCTTAACAGCAGCAAAAACCCCAATTAAACATGAAAAAGATATGAAAAGATTAACGGAGGCCCTAATGAAACCTGCAGAAGTGGCGGTGGTCAAGTGTAGAGGACATGATAAAGCAGATACAGTAGTAGCGAAGGGCAATCAGGAAGCCGACTCAGCAGCAAAGAAAGCAGCAGGGTATACCCCACAGTATATAATGATGCAAACAGAGAGAACAGTGTATGACCTGCTGCCTGCCTGCGATGCAAATGTGTTAATCAAAAAGCAGCAGAAAGCCTCTCTCATGAACTGACAGTTTGGAGAGAGAGAGGGGCCACAGAGTCAGAAGGAATTTGGAGGTCACCGGACGGTAGACCAGTGCTACCCCCAGGTTTGATAGCTTCCATGCTCCAGAAAGCTCATGGGTTGACACATTGTGGAAAAACACAGATGCAGAGGTATCTGACACATTGGTGGCATCTGTTCTTTCCAGCAATGATTGAAAATTATATCAGAGAATGTAGAACGTGTACAGAATACAATGTGAGACCAACAGTGAAACCACACGAGGGAAAATTCCCTCTTCCAAGAATGCCAGATCAGGAAATAGTGATTGAGTACACTGACATGATAGAGAGAGTAAACGGATACCGGTACCTTTTGGTTGCAGTGGATGCATACACTGGTTGGCCAGAAGCAATACCTGCGAAAAAGGAAGACGCAAAAACAGTGATCAAATTTTGGATAAACCAATACATTCCAATGCATGGGTTTCCAAAGAGAGTCAGGTCAGATAATGGCACACATTTCAAGAACAAAGACCTGTAAGAAGTTGAAGCAGCTTTAGGACTGAAACATGCGTTTGGAACAGTGTACCATCCTCAGTCACAAGGAAAAGTGAAAAGAATGAATCAGTCCATAAAAGGAAAAATAGGAAAAATGTGTGCCCAAACAAAGTTAAGTTGGGTGGAGGCCCTACCCTTTGCTTTACTGTCCATTAGAAGTTCAGTAAACTCCATCATAGGGTTTACCCCGTACGAGCTAACAACAGGGCAGCAGTTCCTGGGACCAGGAGCTGGAATACAGATGTTAGAGGGAGGAGGAGACTCTCTAAGGTACAAACCTTACTATGATCAACTAACAGCTTTGGTGTCAGCTTTCTCCAAACAGGTTGGATTGGAAAAGGGGGACCGACAGAGCCAGGTGCCACTTACCACGGACTGGGTCCTGCTGAAGGTGATCATACGGAAGTGGTCGGAGCCAAGGTGGACAGGACCTAACAGGGTGGTGGAGGGGACATCCCATACGGTCAGACTGCAGGGGGTAATCATCACAGCAATTGAAGGGAAGGCTCCCCCGCCCTACCAGATGGAGACGGAAACCATAGCTCTGTCAAGAAGGGAAAACTATATATCGGAGAGCGAATGTGATGTATAAAACTGGTTTGTTGGTCTCATTTTCATAAGACCAAAAGGGGGACTTGTAAATATATGACTTACTTATAGGGTTGACCGTGAGAACCTTTATCCACGTATGGAGTCAGCTATTACGAGGGGGCATAGCTTTAAATTAAGGGATGGTAGGTATAGGACAGATGTTAGGGGTAGGTTCTTTACTCAGCGAGTCGTGAGTTCATGGAATGCCCTGCCAGTAGCAGTGGTGGACTCTCCCTCTTTATGGGCATTTAAGCGGGCATTGGATAGGCATATGGAGGATAGTGGGCTAGTGTAGGTTACGTGGGCTTGGTACGGCGCAACATTGAGGGCCAAAGAGCCTGTACTGTGCTGTATTCTTCTACGTTCTATGTTCTAAATATATGGCTGGCTGCGAGTGTAAATATACTCGACATTCGGAAGCCTTTGGGGGTGCTCCGTTATGCGTGCGCGCATAACAAGGTCACGTGGTGCGCCGCTCCGTTGCAAAGCAGGGCCATGTGATGCTGTTTCACGCGCCGGAGGCGTGCAGGGAGGTCACATGATGCCCTGTTTCACATGCCGGAGGCGTGCAAGGAGGTCACGTGGTCCTCCGTTTCGCGGGCAAAACAGGGTCACGTGTGTGGGATATAAATGAATTAATGTTATTTCTGCAACTATAAATTCTGATACAGAACAGGAATGAGAAAATATATATTCAGCAAAAAGAAAATGGTATGTTAGCATGAGACGTGATTACAGAACAATGGTGGATGTATGGGCAAACAGGAAAACGTCTGTTTCCCCCACTTGCACGGAGACACAGGAACAAACCCTAATCAAAGAGGTCAAAGTGGCCTCTGGATAGAAATAGATGCTGATAGAAGAAAAGATATGCCTAATCAATAATCTACAGTAGACTGACGTCAAACACCCTTATGGGAGTCAGAGATAAGAGTTTGTCACGGACAAGAAGTTGTGGGATAAGTCTTAAGGAAATGAGTGACGTAAGCGAAGCAGGGAACAAACAATGGAATAAGGAAAACATATGGGAAAAAACTGTATAAATTGCAAGTGTTTTTTGGGGTATACTGTGCATTTGTCATTGCCTTACCTGGCAATTAGACAAGGCACCCACCTGCAGGTGTACAAATAAAACGACGCTGCTGTTTCAGATATTTGGTCTCGGACCGAAATTATTGATGTGAGTGGGCTTTGTTTCTCACAATTGGGGGCTCGTGTCCGGGATTTTCTTCCATCACCGGGGGGAGTGGCTGGCCTTGGACACTGGGAAGACGCGTCCCGTTCCCCATTGAGGAGCGGTCTCGTGTCCCGGTTTGGTCTGCTCCCTTGGGTGACTAAGAGAGACATCTGAATCAGACAGTGATAGGAGCTCGATAGAAGATACGGTGACAAAAGGGGCCAGACAATTCTGTGCACAGACCAAGGTAAGAAAAACAGACTTTTAAGTATTGCCTTGGTGGCCGGGAAAAGAGGTAATTACTCGCTGAGGGACTAGCGAGGGCCCCGGGAAAATGGGGGGTAGGCAGAGTAGCTGTCACGGAGTAAGGGACGAAAAAGTCCCTGGTAACATTCCTCCTGAAAGTCCGTTGGGGAGGATGTTGCGGGATTGGACAAGTAATACTTGTACAAGAGCAAAAGATAAAAAGAAAATGATTAAATATTGTTGTTTAGTATGGACCAAAGAACCAATCCTTCGTCCGTCTGTCTTCTGGCCAAAGTACGGTTCGGACGAGGGTTGAGTCTGTCAGTATTTAGGGTTGTATGTGAATGGAAAACAACCTTTTAGTCAAGAGGAGGCGGATTATGCATCCTGTTGGAAGGGCAGTTTGGGAATGATGTTAGTAAAGACAAAGGATTCCCTCTCTGCCCCACCTAGTCCCTGGGATCCTCTTAACTGTTTGCCCCCCCCGTACCATAAAATCAGGTTAGGTGAACAAGGGGAAGGAGGACAGACAGACAGACAGGGAACAGATGATTCACAAGAGGAGGACGAAGGGACAGGGGCTGGGGATGTTGTTGTTCCTGACCCTCAATTCTCAGCAAAAGAAAGGGAAGCGACAATAGATGTAGAGGAGGCCTCCGGAGAATCTAAATCAAAGTCTAAGGGGGGAAAACAAAAGAAAAAAGGGGAAAAACGTAACGACTTATCCCCTTCGGGAGGTACCCATAGGGGACAAAGAGATTGGGTTTGTAAGTGCCCCCCTCACCAGTGGGGAGGTCAGAACATTTAAAAAGGAAATGAAGGTCCTGGTTGAGGATCCGGTGGGGTTGTCTGAACAAATTGACCAATTTTTGGGGCCCAGTCTGTATACCTGGGCTGAATTAATGTCTATTTTGAATATACTATTTACTGGGGAGGAGAGGGGACTTATACGAGGAGCTGCCATTAAAATATGGGACAGGGAACACCCGATTGGAGATGGGGATGCTGGACAGGGAGAGGTGAAGTTTCCCCTCAGAGACCCCAGTGGGAAAACCAAAACCCGGAGCATAGAGAAGAAATGAGGAAATTGAAAGACCTGATTCTAAAAGGAATAAGAGAGGCAGTTCCGAAGTCGCAGTATCTGACGAAAGCCTTTGAAGTTAGACAGGAGAAAGATGAGACTCCCTCAGCTTGCTTGCAAAGATTAAGGGACTCAATGCGGAAATACTCTGGAATGAACCCTGAGGACCCAGTGACACAGGGTCTGTTGAAAGTACATTTTGTGACAA
>NC_057730.1:646604-648946 GCF_004010195.1 Chiloscyllium plagiosum | reverse complement strand
GAGACACAGGGACAAACCCTAATTAAAGAGGTCAAAGTGGCCTCTGGATAGAAATAGATGCTGATAGAAGAAAAGATATGCCTAATCAATAACCTACAATAGACTGACGTCAAACACCCTTATGGGAGTCAGAGATAAGAGTTTGTCACGGACAAGACAGGATAAACAGAAGTTGTGGGATAGGTCTTAAGGAAATGAGTGACGTAAGCGAAGCAGGGAACAAACAATGGAATAAGGAAAACGTATGGGAAAAAAACTGTATAAATTGCAAGTGTTTTTTGGGGTATACTGTGCATTTGTCATTGCCTTACCTGGCAATTAGACAAGGCACCCACCTGCAGGTGTACAAATAAAACGACGCTGCTGTTTCAGATACTTGGTCTCGGACCGAAATTAGTGATGTGAGTGGGCTTTGTTTCTCACACGTGGTACTCTGTTTTGCGGGCAAAACAAGGTCACGTGGGGTCAGACATCCGGGAACGTAAGGAGGCGGTGAATGGAGTCAGATCAACAGCCAAGCAGAAGATAATCCCACATCAGTGATTGCATGACGGTTTTATTATATAAAAAGACTGGATCAGGGACCGAAGGGTGTGGGATTTTCTGAACTGACACACTATATAGTTTGTCAGGGACAGAAAGGTCTAGACCCAGAGCTCTGTATGCTTTATCCACTTATTGCTAAAATAAACTAAAAGTGTGAGACCGAATATCTTCTCCTATTGCTTCATTTAAAGAACACGGAGGACTTGGCTCACACATAGACGAAAGTAAGTTGGTAGATTTGAGCCAAAGTCTGACACTATCCCTAACCAGACTTTGACTATCCAAATATTGATTGATCCTGTCCCTCTGTATCCTCTTCAAAACTTTGCCTACCACTGATGTTAGGCTCACTGGCCTGTAGCTCCCTGGCTTGCCTTTTGTATTCTTCCTGCCGAAATAACACATGTATACTTTCCCACGTTTTATTTCAGCCAGCAACTTCCGGCCCACTGGGCTACGTATATCCCGTTGCTGGCTGTTGCCTTGCTCTTGACCCTGGGGTAGAGATAGTCGCTGAAAATTCACTAGATGCTGGAATCATCCGAGAGAATTTAAGAACATGAATGTTCGTTAAAGGGGTGAAGTAAAAATACAGGAAGGCAGAGAGAAGTAACGTTGACCTGAGGCATTGAGAAAATGTCCTTAATCTGCACCAATAAAATCCCAAACTCCATGAAAAGTACTCCCGTGATGGCGCACGCGCCGTTCAAGGCATGGGCTACAGGAACGTGCGCGCTGTCGTCAGCGATGCTGTTATTGCGCAGGCGCATGGAGCTGGTCTTCGGAAGGCAATGGGAATGAAAGGTCGCTTTCCGGTGCGGCGGACACTTGAGTTCCTGCGCCGTGGAGCGTTGCCGTTGAAGGACTCCGTGAAGATTCTGACTGTGACTTATAACACGCACGGGGAGAGGAGTGACGGAGCAAGGTTAGTAAGGGCGTTGGGCCCGGGATTGGCGGTGTGGAGGCCATTCGGCTCCTCTGTATAATTCAGTTAAGATGGTGGCTAAGCTGAACTGTGGTCTCAGCTCCAGTTTCTAGTCAGCCTCAGGTCTCTCCTGTCTATAGACCAAGTTAAAAATTACACAACACTAGGTTATAGTCCGACAGGTTGATTCGGGAGTACAAGCTTTCCAGGTGCTGCTCCTTCATCAGGTGGGGTAGTATCTTGAAGACACAATTTATAGAAAAAGATAAAAGTTTCTATTAGTTTTAAAATAATGATGGAAAAGGGTAGACATGATCTTAAAGTTAAAGTTCTAAGTTGGAGGAAGCCCCATTTTAATTGTATTAGGCAAGAACTTTCAAAAGTTGCTTGGGTGTGGATGTTAGCAGGGATGGTTGAAAATGGAAAGCCTTCAAAAATAAGATACCGAGAATCCAGTGACAGGAAGTTACTGTTAGGGTGCAAGGCAAGGCTGGTAGGTGTAGGGATTGCTGGATGACTTGAGAAATTGAGGTTTTTGCTGAAAAGAAGGAAGCATATGTTAGGTATAAAAACAGCGATTGAGTGAATCCTTAAGAGTAGTCACTTTTCACAATACAAAAAGCAAAGAAAATTACAGCACAGGAACAGGTGCTTTGGTCCTCCAAGCCTGTGCTGAATCTAATGTGCTATCTAAATATGTTTCCTATTTTCTAAGGATCTGTATCCCTCTGCTCTCCCTGCCCATTCATATATCAGTCTAGATATGTCTTAAATGCTATCTTGTCTGGCTCTACCACCTCAGCTGGCAACATGTTCCAGGCACCCACCATTCTTAGTGGGGAAAAAAAGTTTCCATGCATATCTCCCTTAA
>NC_057730.1:634072-646104 GCF_004010195.1 Chiloscyllium plagiosum | reverse complement strand
ACTGCATGGATATCCCAGAATGGATCAGCCACCTTGTTAAAGGTGGCATCGTTTTAAGCCACAACACTGTTGGATTCTCAATCTGAAACTGCCCTCGACATGGCGGGGGGAGGGAGGGGGGCGGAACTGAGACACCACTTCGTGGACAAACAACCAGTTCTGGTGAATGGCAAGGTACAGAAGAGTTACATTATCTTACTCCAGAAATGGCAGAAGAGGCCATGACTTGGCCAGCTTGGTCCGATGATAATCACTATATCAATGAAATGCCAACCATTTGTATCAATGCACTGCAGTGTTGGAAGGAGGTCAGTGAACTTCTCCACTCCACCAGATTAAGTGTCACCAACTGCAATTTCTGACCTCGCACTCACGCTATCTCTGTTACTGCACGCAGCTCCCACCAAGGCCCATATTAGATTAGATTATATTAGATTACTTACAGTGTGGAAACAGGCCCTTTGGCCCAACAAGTCCACACCGCCCCGCCGAAGCGCAATCCACCCATACCCCTACATCTACCCCTTACCTAACACTACGGGCAATTTAGCATGGCCAATTCACCTGACCTGCACATCTTTGTGACTGTGGGAGGAAACCGGAGCACCCGGAGGAAACCCACGCAGACACGGGGAGAATGTGCAAACCCCACACAGTCAGTCGCCTGAGGCGGGAATTGAACCCGGGTCTCTGGCGCTGTGAGGCAGCAGTGCTAACCACTGTGCAACCGTGCCGCCCACAAACCACTGTCCCACTCTCAATGAATGTGCCACCTTTTTTCGTTCTCTCCCTAACCTATTGACTGTCCCGCTCCCGAACTCTACCTGGTGTTGGTGCTGCCTACTCATTCACTCAGGAAACCTCGCCAATTTTCCCCAAGCTGTACCAGCAGTTAGATCTGTACCAGCCACTTACATCTCCCGTAATCCCTCGTGATAATTCTCACATTCCAGAAGGAGTCACCCCCCAACAGCGCAGCAAGAGCCGAGAAGAACAGCGGATAGCTCAACATTTGGCTGCTCCCTCCCAACAAGGGAAGTCTCCTGATCCGAAGAACCACAAGAGTATGACTGACCACGTTAAAGCTTCCAGACTGCTATCGGAGACTCCCCTTGACTCATTGTACTGGGAACCTTGACTGACTTTTGACAAGGATGTCAACTTTGCTGGCTGTGTGTCTCTGATAAAGAAGATGACAACACAGTAATCATTAGATTAGATTAGATTACTTACAGTATGGAAACAGGCCCTTCGGCCCAACAAGTCCACACCGCCCCGCCGAAGCGCAACCCACCCATACCCCAACCCCTACATTTACAGCTTACCTAACACTACGGGCAATTTAGCATGGCCAAGTGCAAACTCCACACAGTCAGTCGCCTGAGGCGGGAATTGAACCCGGGTCTCTGGCGCTGTGAGGCAACAGTGCTAACCACTGTGCCACCGTGCCGCCCATTATGTGGAAGCCTGGTAGCTCTAGCTGATTGGGAACAATGCTATGGAGAGCGTAGGCCAAGACAAAAATACTCTGAGCTTTCAAGTCAGCTCACAGTGAGTCTGCACCAGTACCAAGTGAGGAACCCAGAGAGGCAGACCATGACCTGGATGTGTGCACTGAGCACAGTGCCCTTGCAGCAGCATAGCAATGAGGGTTGTCAGGACACCTTGAGATGCAACATTGATGTACGGAAGATTATTATTAGTGGGTCAGAAATGTGTTATGATGATATGGTGAGGCTACCATCTATTGATGGCAGCATTGGTGGGTGTGGAGTACATGGAGCTTCTGTCTCTGCAGTGTCTCCTGATACATTGGTTTTCATGACAGAAGTCCGCAGGAGAGAGGGGTGACATGGAGACACCAGTTAACAGTTGTGAATTGCATGTCAAAGTCTCTTTGTTGAGTTTCCTCTCAGTGGAAGGGAGGATGGGAAGCCACAAATTCATGAGGAGAGATCGACATTAATATCGGTGCTGGTCATCAGTAATCATTCAGTCAGCATCACGCCACTATCTTTCTGAAATCTTCTCTTAAAAAAATAGTACAGCACACAAATAGGCCCTTTAGCCGACCAAATGTGCATTGACAAATGATACCTTTCTGAAATCAAATAAAGTCGATATTATTCTATTTCCTGCTTAGTCACCTGTTTATCAAGTTACCTCCGAAACGTTGTTTTTGTATCTTCTCCTGCGACCTCCTTTATCAATATATTCCAGGCTTTTGCACTTTTTGTCCAAATAAGAAAAGAAAAGTTGCTTCTCACACCTCATTAGAACATTCCTTTTTTACCGAAAGTCTATGCCCTCGAATAATTGATGCTTCTACCCTGTGAGGCAACGCTCTGGTTATCGTTTCTATCCATGCTTCTCATAAATTTGCAAATATCTGTCAGGTACCCCATCAACCATTAAAATCCACTTGAAACAAACCAAGTTTGCCCAATTTCTCCTCAAGGTCAATAACGTCCAAAGCAGACTACATTCTGGTAAAAATCGAGAATGTGGTGCTGGAAAAGCACAGCATATCAGGCAGCAACCGAGAAGCAGAAGAATCAATGTTTCCAGCAAAAGCCCTTCATTAGGGATTCCTGATGAAGGATTTATATCCAAAATGTCAATTTCCCTACTCCTTGGATGCTGCCTGACCTGCTGTGTTTCTCAGCACCACATTCTCAACACTGATCTCCAGCATCCGCAGTCCACACTTCTTCCTTCATAAGTCTGATAACCGTTTCCAATCCATTCACAACACTCCTGCATTATTTTGCTGATCTAATAGCCGGTATAGGAAACAATATTCCAAACGGGACCGAAAAATGGATTTATCCAACTGCAACATGACAAGCCAATTTTTATACTTTCTTCTCTGATTGATGTACACAAGCATGCAATAAGCCTTCTTGGTCACACTGTTCATATGTGTCTCAAGACATTTTTGTTCATTGTTTGGAGTGAATCGAATTGTCTGAATATTGGGGTCTGTAATGCTGGACCCCACTGAATTCGTGGAAACGTACCATCTGCTCAGTCCTTCTGGCTGAAGATGGTCACAAATGCAGTAACTTTATATTTTTCTCTGATTTACTGCACTCCGCCATAACTGGGGATTTCATTGATAGAGAGTGGCCTCCTCCTCCACTGGTCCCCAGCATTCTCCACTATATTTTGTCACTTCATGTGGCAGAATCGCACACCTAGAATTGAAAAATTGATTGTGGGATCATTGAGCTCTGTCCATTAATCTCGTTGCATCAACGTCCGATATCCTTTGATAAAACCCACTTTTTGATTGTCCAACAAGGGAAAAATCCACTGATTTATTCAGTTCAATTTTATGACAACAAAATGATGAAAACAGTTCACAGATCAGAGTAGCGGATTTTGAAATGACGAGTCTGCTTACCACCCTTAACAAATTATTGTTAAGTGCATGGACTTTGAAAATATACGGTTATTTTTCCTTACAGAGTTATGTGTTAATATTCACACACAATCATTTTCATGGCAACAACATTACTGTATGCCTAAACGTTCTACAGTCAGATATACGTGCATTTTCAATTGCTTCACAAGGCAGTAAAGTGACATGTGATTCTTTGTGTCTGCACGATTCTATGCATGTCGTTCATGCCTCTGAAAACTGACAGACTGTTTCAAACAGTTAATTTCTTCCGCTGTTCACAACGAACAATGTCCTGACTGGAATCAACCAGCCTGTACTCACAAAACGCAAAACTCAGTGTCCAGCATTGGGCATGATTGGGCAGCTTTTTTCGTTCTAATGTATTCATGGAATGTGATTGGGACAATATTTCTTGCCCATCTCTTGTTTACCTTGAGAAGGTGAAGGTGAGCTGCTACATTGAACCACTGCAGTCCATGTGCTGTTTGTAGACTTACAATTCCATTACGGAGGAAACTTGCAAAAGTGACATTGAAGGAACAGCAATACATTTCCATATCTGGGTGGTGGGAGGCTTGGAACGGAACGTGACCATGTATCTGCTGCTCCTGTTCTTATTGTTGGCCGGTGTTTCAGAGGTTTTTTTCAAGAAGCATTGGTGAATTTCTGCAGAGCACCAAGCAGATGGCAAGCATTGTTATTACTGAGTGTCACTGGATGAGGGGTGAAGCCGCATTCAGCCAAGCAAATGTTGGGGTTTGTATTTCATCACACACACATGCAACGTGCATTTTGTCGATAGTGGTCAGTTTTGCAAAATCATGAGATGAGTTATTTCTGCAGGATTCCAATTTTAGCAAATGAATTCATGTGGGTCAAAAAGTGTGGCAGTGGAAAAGAGAACAGTTCAGCCAGCATCCGAGGCAGAAGAGAGTCGACGTTTGGGGCATAAGCTCTTTACAGGAGCGGATAATGAATTAACGTGGTCAGTCCAGTTCTGATTAACGGTAATCCCCGGTATCTTGGTAGTTGAGAATTCTGTGACGGTGATGGCATTGAATGTTAGAGGGTTTGTTTCAATTCTGCGTTGTTAGAGGTAAGCATTGTCTAACATATGTGTAATGCAAATGTCACTTGAAACATTTTTGCCTGCATATTTTGCAAGTCCTATTATATTTGAATAAGGGCTGCTTCAGTATCTGATAATCAGTAATGATTTAGATTTAGATTACTTACAGTGTAGAAACAGGCCCTTCGGCCCAACAAGTCCACACCGACCTGCCGAAGCGTAACCCACCCATTCCCGTACATTTACCCCTTTACCTAACACTACGGGCAATTTAGCATCGCCAATTCACCTGCCCTGCACATCTTTGGACTGTGGGAGGAAACCGGAGCACCCGGAGGAAACCCACGCAGACACGGGGAGAACGTGCAAACTCCACACAGTCAGTCGCCTGAGGCGGGAATTGAACCCGGGTCTCTGGCGCTGTGAGGCAGCAGTGCTAAGCACTGTGTCACCGTGCCGCCCACTGCCACCGTAGTGTTGAACATTGGCGAACATCCCCATATGTGGATTTACAGTGGTCATTTATTAAATAATTTTAAATTGTTGAGTCTAGGAGAGGTCACGCTCTTATAACTCACTGATAGCGCTCCTCGATCTGAGCTAGAAAGCTTGCTTTAAGTTCTACTTGCTCCAGAGGTGTGTGACAACATATCTGAACAGATTGATATTAAAATATCTACCTTAAGGAGCTAGATGAGGACATAAGCTGCACATTTAATTGAACGGCTAGTTTGTTATGTAGATTACTGCCAACAGTGTGGTTTCAATTCCTGCACTAATTGAGGTGAGTATAAAGGACTGTCCTACTCAACATCTCCCTTAATGGAGGCATGTTGATTAAACAGTTAAAATACCATCTGTCTAAAAAAGGTGCAAATCAATCACCTCATCGGAGTAAAGTACCTTCTGTACGCTTTCTCAGAAACACCTCACCTGGGAAAATCTGCAGAGATTTCTTGGAGCTGAGATGTCCACACTCCAACAACCCCAACCATCTTCCTTTGTACCAGGAATGACTGAAATCAGTGCAACCATTCTCCTGATCCCCATATGCTCCAATTTTGCTGTTCATCTTTGATACCACAATTCATCAAATGCAGTTAAAATAATGTTAAATGCAATCAATCTCGCCTCACCGCAAGAATTCAGGTTTGTTTTCTTTTTTGTTTGTCCATCTTTAAACGAAGGCTTCAGTGAGGTCACAGGATGAGTGGCCCCGGCAGACCCCAAGCTGAGCTTCGATGAGCAGGTTGGGGCTCCGGAAGTGCTATTTATACAACTGCAGATGTCACCAATGATCGTTTCCTTAACGATAAGGATTAGACCAATGGGGCAGTCATTGATTGTACGATTTTTTGTCTGTGTGCATACAGGACTCACGCGCATAGTTTGCCACATTGTCACATAGATGCCAGTGTTGTAGCCCCGCAGGAACAGATTGAATGGAATGTTATCCGGGCTCACATTGTCCAATACCTAGAGGCGTTTATTGATATCACATGAAATAAATCGTTTAGTTGAAGACAGCCATCCAGAGGAGACAAAAATAGATCATTCCATCAACACTTCTTTCGTAACATTGTTGGGAATATTTCAGAATTATCTTTTCTATTGTTGTGCTGGGATTTTTCATCCTGAGGAAGGTGATATGGTGAATCCTCCTCCTCCAGTGAATTTTTTTGATTATCAACCACCAAATATTCAGACTTCATGTGACAAGTTGCAGAGATTAGGTCTGATTGTTTGGTTATACTTGTCGATCACTTGCGGCTGATGTTATTTTGCAAGTGATCCTGATTGGTAACTTCACCTCATTTTTAGGTGTACCTGATGATGCACTAGGCATGCCCTCCTATATTCACTATTGAACAAGGTTTAACTCCTGGCACGAAGGTCAGCGTAAAGTGGAGCACATGCCAAGCAGTGATTGTGAAAATTGTGCTGGATTGTCAGTCTGCTGCTGTTCATATTAACCAGAATCAAATTACACACCCAGTGATGGGTTACCAGACCTATTCGAAATCTGTCCCATTTAACACGGTGATACTCTCTCTCTCTCTCTCTCTCTCTCTCTGTCTCACACAGTAAACACAATGCAAAAGCGGAACTTTATCTCCAGAAAAATTACATGTGGTTATTCGAAATCTGTCCCATTTAACACGGTGATACTCTCTCTCTCTCTCACACACACACACGCACACACACACACACACACACACACACACAGTATTCACAATGCAAAAGCGGAACTTTATCTCCAGAAAAATTACATGTGGTTGTCACTGATACCAATATCGTCATCAATGAATGTGTCTGCAGCTGGTAGATTGGTAAAGATGAGGTCAAGTATGTTTCTACTTCCCCATCCACTCTCGTAGCTATATCCTTTTGGACACAACCACGTTGATCAGGAATTCTGCTGCGGAGGTCGTCTTGGCAGTGCATTATAGAATCAGTACAGTGTGCCACCTGGCCCTTTGGCCCACACCAAAGATCTGAAAAGTATCCCAACGCAGACCCCTTACACCATTATTTCACATTTATTAGTGACTAATGCACCAAACTAGCCCTGAACAATTTGGGGAATATAGGATGGCTAGTTTACCCATATGGTACATCATTGGACCGTGGAGGGAAACCCACGGACAGACGTGGGGAATATGCAAACTCCAGACAAGCAATCAGCCGGGGCTGGACTTCAACCCAGGTCGCTTGCGCTAAAACAGCAGTGCGAATCACTGTGCCGCCAGGTCAACATTTGATCTGAAACCATGAGGTTGGGGGAAGGGGGTTAGCAGGAGATTTCCGTGTCAGTGTTTGACCTGACACCATTAGGATAAGGGAAGGGAGTTAGCAGTTTTCCATGTCAATGTTTGATCTGGAAACATGAGACTGAGGGGGGGAAATCAGCAGGAGGATTCCCTGTCAATGCTTGAGCTTACACTATGAGGCTGATGGAGGGTCTTCAGCAGGAGGTTACCCTGTCAATGTTTGACTTCACACAATGAGACTGAGGGAGGGGAGTCAGCTGAGGCTGGAATTGAATTCACGTCGCTGGCGTTAAAAGCACAGCAGTGCGAACCACTGAACCACCATGCTGCCAGGTGGTTGCCCAGTTAGTGTTTGATCTGACTCCATAAGGCTGAGTGACGAGGGTCAACAGGAGGTTTCGATGTCAGTTTTGATCTGACGTCATGAGGTTGATTGAGGGGAGACAGCAGAAGGTTACCCTGTCACTGTTTGGTCTGACAGCATGAGGCTGAGGGAATCAGCAGAAGTTCCCTCGCCAGTGTTGATCTGACACCATTAGGCGGAGGGAGAGGAGTTAGAGGTTTTCCATGTTTGATGTGACAACATGAGGCAGAGCGACGACAGTCAGCAGGAGGTTTCCATGTCAGTGTTAGATCTGGCATCGAGAGGCTGAGGGAGGGAATCATCAGGAGTTATCCGTGCCATTGTTCATCTGAATCCACGTGGCTAAGGGAGAGGAGTCAGCAGGACGTTTCCTGTCAATATTTGACCTTACACGATGAGTCTGGGTGAGGAGAGTCAGCAGGAGATTTCCACGTCAGTGTTTGTTCTGAAACCACGAGGCTGAGGAAGTGGAGTCAGCAGACGTTTTTAATGTCAATGTTGGATCTGACACAATTAAGCTGAGGGAGGGGAGTTAGCACAAGATTTCCGAATCGTTGTTTGATCTGACACCATGAGGCTAAGCGAGGAGAGTCAGCATGATTTTTCCATGTCAATGTTTGATTTGACACCATGACGCTGAGGGAGTGGAGTCAGCAGGCGTTTTCAATATCAATGTTTGATCTGACACAATGCGGGTAAGGGAGTGGAGCCAGAAGGAGGTTTCAAAGGAGGAGGGCTAAGCGAGAGGAGTCAGCAAGATGTTTCTGTGTCAGTGATTGATCTGACAACATGAGGCTGAGCGAGGAGAATCCGCAGCAATTTTCCATGTCAGTGTTTGATCAAACACCATGAAGCTTAGGGAGTGGAGTCAGCAGGTGGTCACCGTGTCAGTATTTGATCTGACAGCATGAGCTGAGGCAAGGGAGTCAGCAGGAGTTTTCCCTGACTGTGTTAGATCTGACAATGTGAGGCGGAGGGACGCGAGTTAGCAGGATGTTTCCGCATCAGTGTTTGATCTGACACCATGAGGCTGAACGAAGAGATTCAGCAGGAGTTCTCCCTGTCAAGGTTTGAGTTAATACTCAAAGGCTGCGGGAGGAGAGTCGGCAGAGGGTTTCTGTGTTAGTATTTGATCTGACACATTGAGTCTGAGGGACGGGAGTCAGCAGGGATTTTCCATGTCAATGTTTCATCTGCAGTCATGAAACTGAAGGAGGGGAATCAGCAGGAGGTTTTGGTGTCAGGGTTTCATCTGACACTAAGAGTCTGAGGGAGGGGAGTCAGCAGGCGTTTTCATGTCAATGATTGATCTGATATCATGGGCTGAGCGAGGGGAGTCAAGTGGAAGTTTCCTTGTCAATGTTTGAGTTTATATAATGAGGATGAGTGACGAGAGTCAGCAGGAGATTTCCATGTCAATGTTTCGTTTCACACCGTGTAGCTAAGCCAGTGAGTCGGCAGGAAGATTCCATGTCAGTGTTTGATCTGACGTCATGAGGCTGAGGGACGGGATTCAGCAGGACGTTTCCGTGTCGGAGTTTGATTTGACACCATCAAGCTGAGGGAGTAGAGTCAGTCGGAGGTCTCGGTGTCATGTTCATCTGACACAATGAGGCGAAGGGAGGGTGGTTAGCAGATGGATTCTGTGTCAGTGATTGATCTGATATCAGGAGGCTGAGGGTAGGGAGTTATCAGGAAGTTTCCCTGTTAGTGTTTGGTCAGGCAGCATGAGCTGAGGCAGGGGAGTCGGCAGGAGTTTTCATGACAGTGTTAGATCTGACAACGGGAGTTAGCAGGATGTCCTGTCGGTGTTTGATCTGATACTAAGAGGCTGAGCGAGGAGCGTCAGCAGCACGTTTCCATGTCTGTGATTGATTGGACACCATGATGCTGCGGCAGTGGAGTCAGCAGGAGGTTTCCGTGTTAATGTTTGATCTGACACCATGAGGCTGAGGGACGGGAGTTAGCAGGGATTTTCCGTGTCAGTGTTTGATCTGACAACATGAGGCTGAGCGAGGAGAGTCAGCAGAAGTTTTCAATGTCAATGATTGATTTGGCACTATGATGCTGAGGCGGTGGAGTTATTAGGAGATTTCCATGTCAATGTTTGATCTGGCACAATGAGGCTGAGGGAGGGGCGTTAGCAGGAGCTTTCGGTGTCAGGGCTTAATTTGACGATATGAGGCAGAGGAAGGGGATGCACCAGTCGTTTTCCACGGCAATGTTTGATCTGACATGATGCTGAGGGAGGGGAGTCAGCAGAATGTTTCAATGTCAATGTTTGATTTGACGCCGTGAGGCTGAGTTAGGTGAATTAGCAGGAGCCTATGCAGTCAGTGTTTGATCTCACAACAAGAGATTGAGGGAGGAGAGTCAACTGGAGTTGTCTGTGTCTGTGTTTGATCTGACTCCATTATGCTGATGGAGGGGAGTCAACAGGTAATTTCCCTGTCAATGTTTGAGATTACACAAACCGCCTGAGGAGGAGAGTCAGGAGGAGGTTTCACTGTCAATATTTGATCTTACGTCATGAGGCTGAGTGAGTGGAGTCAGCAGGAGGCTTTCATGTCAGGGTTTGATCAGACACCATGAGGCTGAGGGAGCTGAGTGAACCGGAGGTTTCTGTGTCAGTGTTTGATCTGACACCATAGGACTGAGAGAAGTTATTCAGCAGGTGCTCTCGCTGTCAAGGTTTAAGCTTATACTTTGAGGTTGCGGGAGGGAAGTCAGCAGGAGGTTTCTCTGTCAGTATTTGATGTGACACCATGAGTCTAAGGGACGCGAGTCAGCAGGGGTTTTCCATGTCAATGTTTGATCTGCCGACTTCAAATTGAGGGAAGGGAATCAGCAGGAGTTTTCGCTGTCAACATTTAAACTGACAATTAGAGTCTGAGGGAGAGGAGCCAGCAGGCGTTTCCATTTCAATGTTTGATCCGATATCATGAGGCTGAGGGTTGGTAGTCAGCAGGTTGCTTCCCAGTCAATGCTTGAGTTTATGTAATGAGACTAATGGAATGGATTCAGTCGAACGTTTCCTTGTCAATGTTTGAGTTTACACATTGAGGCTGAGCGAGGAGAGTCAGCATTAGTTTTGGAAGTCAATGTTTCATTTGACACCGTGAAGCTGAGGGAGTGACTCACCAGTGTTTTCCGTGTCAGTGTTTGATCTGACAACATGACGCTGTGCGAGGAGAGTCAGCTGGATGTTTCCATATCAGTATTTGCTCTGATACCAAAAGGCTGAGGGACGGGAGTTAGGAGGAGGTTTGCGTGTAAATGGTGATCTGACACCATGAGGCTGTGCGAGGAGAGACAGCAGGATGTTTCCATGTCAATATTTCGTCTGACATCATGAAGCTAAGGGAGTGGAGTCAGCAGGAGTTTTCCAATGAAATGTTGATCTGTCAGCATGAGGCTCAGAGAGCGGAGTTAGGAGGAGGTTTCCACATCAGTGATTGATCTGACGATCTGTGGCCGAGGGACGTGAGTCAGAAAGAGATCTCCTTGTCAATAATTGAAGTTACAGAATGATGCTGATGGAGGGGAGTCAAAAGGATGTTTTCCTGTCAGTGTTTCAACTGACACCTTTACGCTGAGTCAGCAGACGTTTCCCATGTCAATGTTTGATTTGACTCAATAAAGCTGAGGGAGTGGAGCCAGCAGGATATTCTTATGACCCCATGAGGTTGAGGGACGGGAGTCAGCATACAGTGCCCATGTCAGTATTTGAACTGACACCACGATGTTGAACATAGAACATAGAACAATACAGCACAGAACAGGCCCTTTGGCCCACGACGTTGTGCCGAACATTTGTCCTAGCTTAAGCACCTATTTATGTACCTATCCAATTGTGGATTAAAGGTCACCAATGATTCTGACTCTGCCACTCCCACAGGCAGCGCATTCCATGCCCCCACCACTTTCTGAGTAAAGAAACTACCCCTGACATCTCCCCTATACCTTCCACCTTAAATTTATGTCCCCTTGTAACACTCTGTTGTACCCGGGGAAAAAGTTTCTGACTGTCTACTCTATCTATTCCCCTGATCATCTTATAAACCTCTATCAAGTCACCCCTCATCCTTCGCCGTTCCAACGAGAAAAGACCGAGAACTCTCAACCTATCCTCGTACGACCTATTCTCCATTCCAGGCAACATCCTGGTAAATCTCCTCTGCACCCTCTCCAAAGCTTCCACACCTTTCCTAAAGTGAGGCGACCAGAAATGCACACAGTACTCCAAATGTGGCCTAACCAAAATCCTGTACAGTTGCAACATCACTTCACGACTCTTGAATTCAACCCCTCTGCTAATGAACGCTAATACACCATAGGCCTTCTTACAAGCTCTATCCACCTGAGTAGCAACTTTCAAAGATCTATGAACATAGACCACAAGATCCCTCTGTTCCTCCACCT
>NC_057730.1:591879-633927 GCF_004010195.1 Chiloscyllium plagiosum | reverse complement strand
TCGACTCCCTCTTCCAAGTCATTAATAAAAATTACAAACATCAGAGGACCCAGAACTGATCCCTGCGGAACTCCACTTGTAACCGGGCTCCAGCCTGAATATTTACCATCTACCCACCACTCTCTGACTTCGACCGGTTAGCTAGTTCTCTATCTAACTGACCAAACTTCCCACTATCCCATACCTCCTGACTTTCTACATAAGCCTACCTTGGGGAACCTTATCAAATGCCTTACTAAAATCCATGTACACCACATGCACTGCTCTACCCTCATCCACATGCTTGGTCACCTCCTCAAAGAATTCAATAAGACTTGTAAGGCAAGACCTACCCTTCACAAATCCGTGCTGGCTTTTTGAACAGGGGCACAACATTTGCCACTCTCCAGTCCCCTGGTACCACCCCCATTGACAGTGAAGACGAAAAGATCATTGCCAACGGTTCTGCAATTTCCTCTCTTGCTTCCCACATAATCCTAGGATATATCCCGTCAGTCCCGTGGGACCTGTCTATCCTCAAAATTTTCAAAATGCCCAACAGATCTTCCTTCCTAACAAGTATCTTCTCTAGCTTACCAGTCTTTTTCATACTCTCCTCTTCAACAATACGGTCCCTCTCATTTGTAAATACTGAAGAAAAGTACTCATTCAAGACATCTCCTATCTCTTCCGACTCAATACACAGTCTCTTTCTACTGTCCTTGATCGGACCTACCCTCGTTCTCGTCATTCTCATGTTTCTCACATATGCATAAAAGGCCTTGGGGTTATCCTTGGTCCTTACCCGCCAAAGATTTCTCATGCCCTCTCTTAGCTCTCCTAATCCCTTTCTTCAGCTCCCTCCTGGATATCCTGTATCCCTCCAACGCTCTGTCTGAACTTTGTTTCCTCAACCCTATCTAAGCCTCCTTCTTCCTCTTTACAAGGCATTCAACCTCACTCGTCAACCAAGGTTCGCTCACACGACCATCTCTTTCCTGCCTGACAGGTACATACATATCAAGGGCACGTTGAATCTGTTCCTTGAAAAGGTTCCACATTTCAACGACATCCTTCCCTGACAGCCTATGCTCCCCACTTATGCTCCTCAGATCCTGTCTAGCAGCATCGTATTTACCCTTCCCCCAATTGTAAAATCTTCCCTGTTGCACGCACCCATCTCTCCCCATAACCAAGGTGAAAGTCACAGAATTGTGGTCACCATCACCAAAATGTTCGCCCACTAACAAGCCCATCACTGTCCCGGTTCGTTACCAAGTACCAAATCCAATTTGGCCTCCCCTCTGGTCGGACAATCTACATACTGAGTTAGAAAAGCTTCCTGTACACACTGCACAAACACCGCCCCGTCCAATCTACTTGATCTAAAGAGCTTCCAATCAATAGTTGGGAAGTTGAAATCGCCCATAACTACTACCCTGTGGTTTCTGCACCTTTCCAAACTCTGTTTTCCAATCTGTTTCTGCAAGAGTCAGCAGGAATTTTCCATATCAACGTTTGATCTGACATTATGAAGCTGAGGGAGTGGAGTCAGCAGAAAGTTTCCATGTCAGTGTTTCATCTGACACGATAAGGCTGAGGGACAGGCGTCAGCAGAAGATTTTCGTGTCAGTATTTGCACTGGCATCATAAGGCTGATGTAGGGGCGTCAGCAGCAGCTTTCCGTGTCAGTGGTTGATATCACAGCATGAGGCTGAGAGAGAGGAATTAGCTGGAGATCTCCCTCTCATTGTTTAATCTGACACAATGAGGCTGAGCGAAGAGAATCAGCAGGAGGTTTTCATGTCTGAGTTTGACCTGACACCATGAGGCTGAGCGAGGAGAGTCAGCAAGAGGTTTCCATGTCAGTATTTTATATGCTGCCATGAAACTGAGGGAGGAGAGTCCGCTGGAGGAGGGTTCAGTGTCAGGTTCTACTCTGACATTACGAGGCTGAGGGAAGGGATTTAGTCGTTTTCCACGTCATTGTTTGATGTGACAACATGAGGTTGAGGGAGTGCAGTCAGCTGGAATTTACCCTGCCAATGTTCGACATTACATAACGAGGCTGTGGGAAAGGAGGCAGTAGGATTTTTCATGTCAATGTTTGATTTGACATTATGAAGCTAAGGGAAGTGTGTCCACATGACGTTTCCGTGTAAGTCCTTGATCTAACGCCATTTCAAAGGTTTTTCTGATATCATGAGGCGGAGCGAGGAGAGTCAGCAGGAGGTTTCCGTGTCCTTGTTTGCTCTGACACCGTGAGGCTGAGGGAGGAGAGTCAACAAGAGATTTCCATGTCAGTGTTTGATCTGCTGTCATGAAACTGAGGGAAGGGAGTCCTCTGGAGGATGTTTGGGAGTCAGGTCCTACTCTGACATTACAAGGCTGAGGGAGGCATTTAGCAGTCGTTTTCCACGTCATTGTTTGATGTGACAACATGAGGCTGAGGGAAGGGATTCAGCAGTTGCTCTCGCTGTCAAGGTTTAAGCTTGTACTTTGAGACTGCGGGAGGAAAGTCAGCAGGAGGTTTCTGTGTCAGTATTTGATGTGACACCATGAGTCTGAGGGACGCAAGTCAGCTGAAATTTCCCCTGTCAATAGTCTAGTTTGCATAATGAGGTTGCGTGAAAGGAGTCAGCAAGATGTTTCCATGTCAATGATTGATTTGACATCATGAAGCTGAGGGAACTGTGTCAGGAAGAGAATTCCGTGTAAGAGTTTGATCTAACACCATGAAGCTCGAGAGGGGAATTAGCAGGTGGTATCCCTGTCAGTGTTTGATCTGACAATATGAGGCTGAGGCAGTGGAGTCAGCTGGAGTTGTCCATGTCAGTAATTGATCTGACTCCAGGAGGCTGAGTGGCGGACGTCAGCAGGGTTTTTCCATGTCAATGTTTGAACTGACACTAAGAGGCTGAGGGGGTGTGTGTCAGCATGATTTGTCCATGTCAATGCTTGTCGGACACCGAGGCAGCAGGAATTTCCCATGTCAATGTTTGATTGACACCATGAGGTTGATGTAGTGAGCTCAGCAGGGGTTTTCCATGTCAGTGTTTGATCTGACAGCATGAGATTGAGGTAGGGGAGTCAGCAAACAGTTTCCGTGTCAGTATTTGAACTGACACCGTGAGAATGAGCGAGAAGCGTCAGCAGGTATTTTCTATATCAATGTTTGATCTGACATCATGAAGCTCAGGGAGTGGAGTCAGCAGGAATTTTCCGTGTCAGTGTTGATCCGACGTGATTAGGCAGAGGGAGAGGAGTCAGCAGAAATTTACGTGTCAGTTTTTGCACTTACATCATGCGGCAGATGTAGGGTAGTCAGCAGGAGCTTTCCGTGTCAGTGTTTGATCTTGCACCATTAGCATAGGGTGGGGAGTTAACAGTTTTTCATTTCAATGTTTGATTGACACCATGAGATTAAAGGAGTGGAGTCAGCTGGGGTTTTCCTTGTCAGTGTTTGATCTGACACCATGAAGGTAAGAGAGAGGAGTCTGCAGGGTATTTCTGTATCAATCTTTGACCTGACACCATGTGGCTGAGAGTGGAGTCAGCAGGATGATTTCGCGTCAGTGTTTGAAATGACATCATGAGGATGAGTTTGGGGAGTTAGCAGGAAGTTTCCGTGACAGTGTTTGATCTGACTCCATGAGACTGAGGGAGGGAAGTCACCAGGAGGTTTCCTTGCCAGTGTTGATCTGACACGATGAGGCTGAGGGAGGGTGGTCAGCAGTAGGAGTCTGTGTCAGTGTCGGTTCTGAAACCATAAGGCTGAACGAGGAGTGTTAGCAGAACATTCCCATGGCAATGCTTAATTTCATACCACAAAGCTGAGGGACTGTAGCCAGCAGGACGTTTCTATGTCAGTGTTGATCTGACACCATGAGGTTGTGGGAGGGAAGTCAGCAGACGGTTTCCGTGTTATTATTTGAAGTGACACCATGAGGCTGAGCGAGAAGAATCAGCAGGAATTTTCTGTATCAATGTTTGATCTGACATGAAGCTCAGGGAGTGGAGTCAGCAGGAGTTTTCCGTGTCAGTGTTGATCCGACGTGATTAGGCTGGGGGAGAGGAGTCAGCAGAAATATACGTGTCAGTTTTTGCACTTACATCATGCGGCAGATGTAGGGTAGTCAGCAGGAGCTTTCCGTGTCAGTGTTTGATCTTGCACCATTAGCATGGGGGTGGGGAGTTAACAGTTTTTCATTTCAATGTTTGATTGACACCATGAGCTTGAAGTAGTGGAGCCAGCTGGGGTTTTCCTTGTCAGTGTTTGATCTGACACCATGAAGGTAAGAGAGAGGAGTCTGCAGGGTATTTCTGCATCAATCTTTGACCTGACACCATGTGGCTGAGAGAATGGTGTCAGCAGGATGATTTTGCGTCAGTGTTTGAAATGACATCATGAGGATAAGTTTGGGGAGTTAGCAGGAAGTTTCCGTGACAGTGTTTGATCTGACACGATGAGGCTGAGATAGGGTGGTCAGCAGTAGGAGTCTGTGTCAGTGTCGATTCTGAAACCATAATGCTGAACGAGGAGTGTTAGCAGAACTTTCCTATGGCAATGTTTAATTTCATACCACAAAGCTGAGGGCGTGTAGCCAGCATGACGTTTCTATGTCAGTGTTGATCTGACACCATGAGGTTGCGGGTGGGGAGTCAGCAGACGGTTTCCGTGTCATTATTTGAAGTGACACCATGAGGCTGAGCGAGAAGAGTCAATAGGAATTTTCCATATCAATGTTTGATCTGACATCATGAAGCTGAGGAAGTGGAGTCAGCAGGAGGATTCCGTGTCAGTGTTTGATCTGACACGATGAGGCGGAGGGAGAGGAGTCAGCAGACGATTCCTGTGTCAGTTTTTGCACTGACATCATGCGGCTGGTGTACAAGAGTCAGCAGGAGCCTTCCATGCCAGTGTTTGGTACCACAGCATGAGGCTAAGAGAGGGGAATTAGCCGGAGATCTCCTTGTCATTGTTTGGTCTGACACCATGAGGCTGAGCGAGGAGAGTCAGCAGGGGGTTTTCATGTCCTTGTTTGATCTGCTGTCATGAAACTGAGGGAGGAGAGTTCTCTGGAGGAGGTTTGGGAGTCAAGACCTACTCTGACATTACGAGGCTGAGGGAGGGGATTTAACAGTCGTTTTCCACGCCACTGTTTGATGTGACAACATAAGGCTGAGGGAGGGGAGTCAGCTGGAAATCACCCTGTCAATGTTCGAGATTACATAATGAGTCTGAGGGAAGGGAGTCAACAGGATGTTTCCAGTTCATTATTTGATTTATCATTATGAAGCTGAGGGAAGCGTGTCAGGAAGACGTTTCCGTGTAAGTGTTCGATCTGACGCCATGAAAATGGAGAGGGGAATTAGCAGGAAGTCTCCCTGTCAGTGTTTGATCTGACAATATGAGGCTGAGTGAGTGGAGTTAGCTCGAGTTGTCTGTGTCAGTAATTGATCTGACTCCATGAAGCTGAATAACTGAATCAGCAGAGGCTTTCCACGTCAATGTTTGAACTGACACTAAGAGGCTGAGGGAGGTGTGTCAGCATGATTGTCCATGTCAATGCTTGTCGGACACCCTGAGGCTGAGTGATGGGAGTCAGCAGGAGTTTCCCATGTCAATGTTTGGTCTGACAGAATGATGCCGAGGGACGGGAATTAGAAGGAAGTTTCCATGTCAGTGTTTGATCTAGCACCATTAGCTTGAGGGATAGGGAGTTAACAATTTTTTTTCATGTCAATGTTTGATTAACTCCGTGGGCATGAAGTTGTGGAGTCAGCAGGGATTTTCCATATCAGTGTTTGATCTGAGACCATGAGGGTAACAGAGGGGAGTCAGCAGGACAGTTCTGTATCAATCTTTGACCTGACACCACGTGGCTGAGGGAGGGGAGTCAGCAGGATGATTCTGCGTCAATGTTTGAAATGACATCATGAGGTTGACTTTGGGGAGTTAGCAGGAAGTTTCCGTGTTAGTGTTTGATCTGACACCATAAGGCTGAGGGAGGGAAGTCAGCAGGAGCTTTCCATGCCAGTGTTGATCTGGCATCATGAGACTGAGGGAGGGGAGTCAGCAGTAGGAGTCTGTGTCAATGTTTGTTCTGAAACCATGGGGCTGAACGAGGAGTGTTAACAGGACTTTTCAATGTCAATTATTGGTTTGGCACTATGAAGCTGAGGCAGTGGAGTGAGCAGGAGCGTTCCATGTCAGTGTTTGATCTGACTCCATGAGGCTGAGGGACGCGCAGGAGCTGCAGGGTTCCGTGTCAAGTGTTTGCTCTGACACTAACAGGTTGAGCGTGGGTTGTAAGCAGTAAGTTTCCTTGTCAGTGTTTGATCTGACTCCATGAGGGTTCAGGAGGAGCTTTCTCTCGAAATTGATGAGCTTATATTATGAGGCTGCGGGAGAGGAGTCAGCAGGCGTTTTCCGTGTCCGTATTAGATCTGACACCATGAGCTTGAGGAACATGAGTCACAAGGGTTTTCCAAATCAATTTTTGATCTGCTGTCATGAGGCTGTGGGAGGGGTTTCAGCAGGAGATTTCCGTGTCAGTGTTTTGATCTGAGAATATGAGGCTGATGGAGGAGAGTGAGCAGGACGTTTTCGTGTCAGAATTTGATCTGACACCATGAGGCTGAGGGAAGGGAGTCAGCAGGTGGTTTCTGTGTCAGTGTTGGATCTGACCGCATGAGGCTGAGGGAGGACAGTCAGCAGTTCTCCATGTCAATGTTTGATTGATACATTGAGGCTGAGGGAGTAGAGTCTGCAGAAGGTTTTTACATGCCAGTATTTGTTCTGTGACTATAGGGCTAATGGAGGTGAGTCAGCTGGAGGTACCATTGTCAGTGTTTGATCTGACACCAGTATGCTGATAGAGGGTTGTCAGCAGGCGGTTTCCGTGTCAGTGTTTTACTTGACACCATGAGGATGAGGGAGGGGAGTCAGCCAGATGATTCTCTGTCAGGCTTTGACCTGACACAATGTGGCTGAGGTTGGGGAGTCAGCAGGAGGATTCCGTGACAGTGTTTGAACTAACATAATGAGTCTGAGTGTGGGGAGTCAGCAGATTTTCGTGCCAGTGTTTGATTTGTCACATTGAAGCTGAGGGTATAGAGCCAGCAGGACGTTTCCATGGTAGTGTTTCACCTGATACCCTAAGGATGAGGGAGGGAAGTCAGCAGACGGTTTCCGTGTCAATATTTGAACTGAAACCATGACGGTGAGCGAGAAGAGTCAGCAGGAATTTTCCATATCAATGTTTGATCTGACATCATGAAGCTGAGGGAGTGGAGTCAGCAGTAGGTTTCCATGTCAGTGTTTGATCTGACACAGATGAGGCAGAGGGAGAGGAGTCAGCAGAAGATTTCTGCGCTAGGTTTGGCACTGGCATCATGCGGCTGATGTATGGGAGTCAGCAGGAGCTTTCCGTGTCAGTGTTTGATATCACAACATGACGTTGAGAGAGGGGAATTAGCCGGAGATCTCCGGTCCCTTGTTTGATCTTACACAAAGAGTCTGAGCGAGGAGAATCAGCAGGAGGTTTCCATGTCTTTGTTTGATCTGACACCATGAGGTTGAGTGAGGAGAGTCAGCAGGAGGCTTCCATGTCACCTTTTGAAATGCTGTCATGAAACTGAGGGAGGGGAGTCCACTGGAGGAGGTTTCGGTGTCAGGTCTTAATCTGACTTTACGAGGCTGAGGGAGGGGATTTAGCAGTTATTTTCCACGTCATTATTTGATGTGACAATATGAGGCTGAGGAAGGGGAGTCAGCTGGAGGTTTCTGTGCCAATGTTTGATCTGGCACCATTACGCTGAGGGAAGCATTCAGCAGGAGGTTTCCCTGTCAATGTTTGAGATTACAAAACGAGGCTGAGGGCCGGTAGTCAGCAGGAGGTTTCCGGGTCAGCGTTTAATCTGACTCCATGAGGCTGAGGGACGCGCAGGAGCTGTAGAGTTCCGTGTCAGTATTTGCTCTGACAATAACAGGCTGAGTGAGGACTGTAAACAGGGAGTTTCCTTGTCAGTGTTTGATCTGACTCCATGAGGGTGAGGGAACGGATTCAGCAGGAGCTTTCCCTGGAAATTGATGAGCTTATACTATGCGGTTCCGGGTGGAGTCAGCAGGAGTTTTCTGCGTCAGTATTAGATCTGACAGCATGAGCCTGAGGAACTTGAGTCAGCAGGGGTTTTCCATACCAATACTTGATCTGCTGTCATGAGGCTGAGGGAAGGGAGTCAGCAGGCGGTTTCCGTGTCAGTGTTTGATCTGACAGCATGAAGCTGAGGGAGGACAGTCAGCAGGAGTTTTCCATGTCAGTGTTTGATTGATACATTGAGGCTGAGGGAGTAGAGTCAACAAGAGTTTTCCATGTCAGTATTTGTTCTGACACCATAGGGCTAATGGAGGTGAGTCAGCTGGAGGTGCCAGTGTCAGTGTTTGATCTGACACCAGTACGCTGATGGAGGGGAGTCAGCAGGAGGTTTCCCGGTCAATATTTGAGGTTACACAACGATGCTGAGGGTAGTAGTCAGCAGGCGGTTTCCGTGTCAGTGATTGAATTGACACAATGTGGCTGAGGGAGAGGAGTCAGCAGGAGGATTCTGTGACAGTGTTTGTACTAACATAATGAGTCTGAGTATGGGGAGTCAGCAGATTTCCGTGTCAGTGTTTGCTTTGTCATAATGAAGCTGAGGGATGGAGCCAGCAGGACGTTTCCATGTCAGCGTTTCACCTGACACCATGAGGATGAGGGAGGGAAGTCAGCATAAGGTTTCCATGCCAGTTTAGATCTGACTCCATAAGACTGCGGGAGGGGAGTAGGCAGGAGGTTTCCATGTGAATGTTTGTTCTGGAACTATGAGGCTGAGCAAGGAGAGTCAGCAGAAGGTTTCCATGTCAATATTTGATTTGAGTCTATGATGCTGAGGCAGCTGAGTCGGCAGGAGCGTTCCGTGTCAGTGTTTGATCTGATACCCTGAGGCTTACCAAGGGGAGTCAGCAGGAGGTTTCCGTGCCAGTGTTGATATGGCACCATGAAGCTGAGGGAGGGAATTCAGCAGAATGTTTCCGTAACGGTGTTTGAACTGACACCATGAGCCTGAGGGAGGGGAATTAGCAGAATGTTTCCATCTCAGTATTTGAACTGACACCATGAGGCCGAGCTAGGAGAGTCAGCAAGGGTTTTCCGTAGCAATGTTTGAAATGACACCATGAAGCTGAGGCAGTGGAGTCAGCAGGAGGTTTCTATGTCCGCGTTGATCAGACAGTGTGAAGCTGCGGGAGAAGAGTCAGCAATCGGTTTCCGTGTCAATGTTGCACTGACTCCATGAGGCTGATGGAGGTGAGTCAGCAGAAGCTTTCCGTGTCAGTGTTCGATCTGGCAGCATGAGACTGAAGGAGGGGAATTGGCAGGAGGTCTCCCTGTCTGTGTTCCATCTGTCACCATGAGGCTTTGGGTGGGGAATCTGTAGGAGGTACCCGTGACAGTGTTTGATCTGACAACGGGAGAGGGAATGACGGTAGTCAGCAGGGTTATTCCATGTCAGCGTTTGATGTTACACCATGAGGCTGAGCGAGGAGAGTCAGCAGGAGGTTTCGATGTCTGTGTTTTATATGACACCATGAGGCTGAGTGACGGGTGTCAGCAGGAGATTTTTTTATTTCAATATTTGATCTGCTGTTATGAAACTGAGGGAGGGGAGAAAGTAGGAGTTTTCTGTGTCAGGACTTAATCTGACACTAGGAGATTGAGGGGATTCAGTGTTCGTTTTGCACGGAATGATTGATTTGATCTCTTGAGGCTGAGGATGGAGAGTCAGCAGGAATTTTCCTGGTCAATGTTTGAGTTTACATAGTGAGGCTGAGGAAAGGACATCAGCAAGAAATTTCAATGTCAATGTTTGATTTAACACTAAGAGACTGAGGGAGGGGAGTCAGCTGGAGATTTCAGTGTCAATGTTCGATCTGACAGTAGCAGGCTGACTGACAGCATTTAGATGGAGGTTTGATCTGCCATCATGAGGCTGAATGACGCGCGTTTGCGGGAGGGATCTGTGTCAGCGTTTGCTCTAACACTGACAGGCTGAGCGAGGAGTGTCAGCAGGCAGTTTCCACGTCAGTGTTTGATCTGACTCCCTGAGGCTGAGGGAGCAGATTCAGCCGTAGTTTTCCCTGTAAATGTTTGAGCTTACACGATTAGGTGGAGGGAGTTTAGTCAGCCTGATTTTTCCATTTCAATGCTTGATCGGAAACTGTAGGCTGAGAGACGCGGGTCAGCAGAAGGTTTCGAAGTGAATCTTTGATCTGCCATCACGAAGCTGAGGAACGGGATTCAGCAGGAGATTTCCATGTCAGTGTTTGATTTGACAATATGAGGCTGAGGGAGGAGAGTCAGCAGGACGTTTTCATGTCAGAGTTTGATCTGAAGCCATGAGACTAAGGGAAGCATGTCAGCAGACCATTTCTGTGTCAGTGTTTGATCTTGCACCATTAGCCTGAGCGAAGCGAGTAAGCAATTTTCCATGCCAATGTTTGATCTGACAAAATAAGGCTGACTGAGGGGAGTCAGCAGTAGGTTTCACTGTCAATGTTTGCACGTACACAATGAGGCTGAGCCAGAGGAGTCAGCAGGAGGCTTCGGTTTCATTGTTTGATCGACACCATGAGGCTGAGCGATGAGTCAGCAGTAGTTCTCCATTTCGATGTTTGATTTGAGACCATGAGGCTGAGGCAGTAGAGTCAACAAGGTGTTTCTATGTCAGTCTTTGATCTGACAGCATGAGGCTGAGCGTTGAGAGTCAGCAAGATTTCCCCATATCTATGATTGATTTATGATCATGAGGCTGAGGGGATGGAGTCAACAGGGGTTTTCCATGTCAGTGTTTGATCTGACATCATGACGCTGAGGGAAGGGAGTCAGCAGGACGTTTCTGTGTCAGTGTTTGAAATGACACAATGAGTCTGAGGGAATGAGCAAGCAGGAGTTTTCCGTTTCAGTGTTTGAACTGACACTTTGGGATGGGGTGAGCAGGACTTTTCAGTGTCAGGCACCACACCCTTCTCTGTGGCATCCTCCAGCAGGACACCCTCCCCCTCTCTGTAACCTCTTCCAGCCCCTAAATTTCCTTATATCTCTGAGGCTTCCGTCAAATACTAAATCCCTCCAATTAACTAACCTTTCACCAGCTACTAAAACCCTCCCTATCTCTGTAACCTTTTTCAACTACTACATCCCTCCCTATCTATATAGCCTTTCAGCACTGCAACCTTCCCTATCTGTGTCACCTCCTAAAACCTCCATACCCGTCCCTTTCTCCATTTAACGTTATCCAGCATTACATCCCTCGCCATCGCTGTGAACTGCTCCAGATACTACACTCTCTGCCTATCGCTGTCGCCTTCTCTCACACTACACCACCTGCCTATCTCTGTAGCCTCCTCCAGCATTAGCCCCCTAACTATATCTGTAACCTCCTCCAGCCACTGCGCCCACTGCGTCCACTTACTATCTATATATCCTCCTCCAACACGATAGACATCCCTATCTTTCTTACCTCCGTCAGATACTACATCCTTCCCTATCTCTGTAAACTCCTCCAGGCAGTGCACCTCTCTCTATTTTTGTAACCTCTAGCCACAACATTTCTCCCTAAATCGGCAACCTACTCCAGCCACGACACCCCTTCCTGTATGTAGAGCCTCTTCCAGCACAACACCCCCAGCCTATCTCTGTAGCCTCATCCAGTACTACACGCCTCACGATCTGTGTCGGCTCTTCCAACACTAAACACCTCTGTATCTTTGTAACCTCCTCAAGGTACTTCACTCCAATTCCTGTATCCGCCTCCAGCACATATTCTTTTTCCTATCACTGTATCCTCGCCCAGCTACTACACCTCTCTTTATCTTTGTAGCCTACTCCATCTACTCCTTCCCTCCCTATTACTATAACCTCCACCAGCATTACACCCCGACGTGATCCGACGTGATTAGGCTGGGGGAGAGGAGTCAGCAGAAATATAACTACACCTCTCTTTATCTTTGTAGCCTACTCCATCTACTCCTTCCCTCCCTATTACTATAACCTCCACCAGCATTACACCCCGTCCCTATCTCTGTGACTCCCTCCATCTGCTAGACTCCTTCTTATACCTGCAACCCCTGCCTCACTCTGTGACCTCCTGAAGACGTTACATCCTTCCCTATCTCTGTGAACTCTTCCAGCACATGCTCCAGCACATATCTCAGTAGCCACCTGCAGACTCTACTCCTGTTTTTAAACTCCGTAAACCCCTCACACATCTTAAATGCTCCATATTCCTGAAACCTCTTCCAGCTCCTTCAGCCTTCCCTATGTTTGCAGCATCCTCCAGCATAGTCACGATTCTCTATTTCTGCAACACCTCCAGCTTCTGGACCCCTCCTTAACTTTGTAATCTCCATCACCTATTAGAGCCCTTCCTTAGAGTGGACCTACCTCCATCAATACATCCCATACTATCTCTGTAAAGCTCAAACCGTGCACTCTTCCCTGTCTTCCGTCCACCAGTCACTACATACCTGCTGATCTCTGCAACCTCCTTCAGCCCCTACAATCCCTCCCTTTTCTGTTATCTCCTAAAACAGGTAAATCCTTCTATATTTCTATAAGTTCCTCCATCCTGCACACCCTCCCCCCCATTTGTGCACTTCTTCTTGTTCCTGTAACGTCCTCCAGCCCTAACAACCCTCGCTATCTCTGGAAATTTCTCCTGCCCTGACAACCTTCCTTCTCACTGGAACATCTACTAGCTATTCCAGTCCTCCCAATTGCTGGACACTCCTGCCAAATATATCACAATATATCTTTCTCAGCTCCTCCAGCTCGTACATTCCTCCTTGTCCCTGTAAGATGTCAGCTCTCTCATTCTGGGTAACCCTCTCCAGAGTGGTGTTCCTATCACTGATTCATCCTGTCAACCCTTCCCCCCTCTGTATCTCTGCTCCCCTAGTCAATAATGAGAGATGACCCCGTTGTTATAACCTCCACCAGCAGCTGCATCTTTTCCTGTCTCTCAAACCTCCTCCAGACCCAATTGCCTTCTTTTTTCTCTGAAACTTCCAGCAGTTCCTTAGCCCACACTTCCCAATCACTGTTACACCCTTTATCACCTGTATCCCTCCTATCTCTCTAGCGTCCTCTACCATTTTCAGCCTTCCATTTCATTACAGCCATGGCCAATAGTTAACTCCCTCCATATCTCTGGAAGTAACTGAAGCACCTATGTCCTTGCCTATCGCTATAAACTTCTCCAGCTATTACTTCCCTCCCTATCTCAGGAAAGACGAGAAGCATTTTCACTCCTATCTCTATAACGTCTACCAGCTCCGACACCCACAATATTTCTGTTCTCCAGTCGTTGCTCCCCGTCCTATTTCAATAATCCTTCTCTAGTAATGACGTTCCTCACTACATCTATCATCAACTCCAGCGTACAACCATCCCTATCACAGAAACCTACTCCAGCATCTGTGTCACTGCTATCCATGTACCCTCCTTCAATACCGGCACCAGCTGCTACCCTTGTATTCTCTAGCAGCAACTCCTCCAAACTGTGAATCCCAGCATCCCAAAATACTTTGTCGTGAAACAATAGCCTCCATTCCACAAGCAGAAGTGGATCGAGCGCGAGCTGGGGTGGGCGCAGCCGGAGTCCATTTGAACATAATAAACTTACCTGTTGAATTAGAAGAGCAAAGGCTGAACAGGAGCCGAAGCAGAGACGAGGATTGATGGGTAAGTGAACCAATATATTCGGAATTTGAATAAACTCGAAAGACTACACGTGTAGTTTCTCCCACACGTCCTCTTCCTCTCACCAAAATAATGACTTGTGTGGTGGTTGGTAAGGTAATAATTTTCTAAGTTTACTTTTGGCAATCAGGGCCGAGGGAATGGAAGCAAGGGATGTTGTATGCTCGTCTAGTAGGATGTGAGAGGTAAGTGTCACCACTCTTGACCGTGCTGACTTCACCTGCGAGGACTGCAGACCGCGTTAGGGAACTGCAGCTGGAACTGGATAAACTTCGGAGGCTGAGGTGCTGATAAGGAGGGATCATAGAGAGGCAGTCACACTTCACTTAAAGGATAAAGACAGCTGTGTGTCTGTCAGGAAAGGGAAGGGGAATAGGCAGGCAGTGCAGGGACCCCCTGTGGAAGTTCCCGTCAATAATAAGAATATTAGTTTGGATACTGCTGTGGTTGGGCGTGCGATCTATCAGGTCACAGCGGCCGGACTCTGGCATTGAGCCTGTCTCTCCGGTTCAGCAGGGAATGTGGGACATCAGCAGAGACAAAGTGATAGGAGATTTAATTGTGAGAGGAACAGACAGGCGATTCTGTTCTCGGAAATCAGACTCCCAGACGGTATATTGCCTCAGAGGTGCCAGGATCAGGGATGTTTCGGATCGATTCTACGTGATTCTTAAGGGGGCAGGGGCGTGAGCTCCCAGAAGTGGCGGTAAACATCGTCATGACAAATGTGGGGATAGAAATGAGGAACTTAAATGTCAGTATAGGGAGTGAAGCCTGGACGAACAGAGTAGTAATCTCGAAATTGCTATGAGTGCCACATGCTAGTGAGTCTAGGGACAGACAGCAAGAGTAGCTGAACACGTAGGTGCAGGGCTGGTGTAAGAAAGAGGGATTCACATGTGTGGATCATGTAGGAACCTTCTGGGGAAGGTGGGATCTGTACAAGAAATATAGTTTGCACCCGAACTGGAGAGAAAAATATATCCTGAGCGTAAGGTTTGCAAGAGCTCTTTTGATGGATTGAATGTAGTTTGGCACGGGGCTGGGCATCAGAGCTATGGATCGGAGGATGGAGTAGCTGGTGAACAGGGAGATACAGCGCCTGGAGAATCTGTGATGAGGGATAGATAATTCATAGGTCAAAGTTACAGTCAGTGCGATGGATTGAAATGCATCAGGAAGTAAATGGAATAATTTAGCACATGAATCAATGTTTCAAGCGACGATGTTATGACCATTACAGATATTTAGAAATCACTGTGGCAGGAATGGCTATTGCATGTTCCAGGGTTCAGATGTTACCAAAGGAATTAGGAGGGAGGTAAAAGTGGGGATGAATGACATTGCTAATCAGGATACATCACAGCAGCACAAAGGGATGGCGTAGAGGAATGTTCATCTTCAGAGTGAGTCTGAGTGGACATCAGAAACAAGAAAGGGGCAGTCACTTTGATGGGAATTTCGTCAGAACCCCGAATACCAACAGAGACATGGAGAATCAATTTGGAAGGCTGACTTTGAAAAAGTGCAGAAGTGACAGAGTTGTTTTCATGGGTGATTTCAACTTCCCCAAATATTGATTGCTAGCTGCTTAATGGAAATTGTCTGGATGGAGCAGATGTTGTGATGTGCGTGCAGGAAGGATTCCTGACTCAATATGTAGGTGCAAACAAAACTGTCAGTGCTCTAATTCAAAGTGGATAGGTAGGAGGCTGGAGGAACACAGCAAGCCAGGCAGCATCAGGAGGTGAAAGCTTCGACTTTTCGAGTGAAAACCTTCTTCAGGACTTCTTCTGCACCTTCTGATGCTGCCAGTCTTGCTGTGTTCCTCCAGCCTCCTGACTTTCAATTTGGATTCCAGCATCTCTAGATTTTTTTCAAAATCTCTAACCAAGTCTTTTATTTTACTCCTGCAAAGTTTCTTCAAAGGATGCCCGCTTTGAAAAAAAGTTCTTTTCCTCCGTCAATATGTAGATGGCCGACGAGATGGGTGGTCATATTGTCTCCGCTGATCGGAAACGAATCAGGACGGTGTCAGATCTCTCGATGGAAGCGCATTTTGATAATAATGATCACGATTCTCTTACCTTTTGCTATAGTCATGCAGAGGAATAGGAGCAGATCGTATGGGAAAGCATTTCCATGATAGAAGGGTAATTACAATGGTATTAGGGAGGAAGTGTGGAGCCTAAATTAGGAACTGATATTCTCACAGAAAATTCAAGACAGAAATGTGAAAGTTGTTTCGGGAGCGCTTGATGTGTGTGGTGGATTTGGTTGCTCCACTGAGGCATAGAAGGGATGCTCGGGTGACAAGACTTGGATGATGAGAGATGTGGAACACCTGGTCAAGTGGAAAAAAGGAAGCTTCCTTAAGGTTCAGGAAGCAAGGATGAGACAAGTCTCCAGGAAAAGGCTGAAGAATGGACTTAGGAGAGCTAGAACGGGGCACGAAAAAGCGCGTTTGATAAAGGAAAATGCCAAGGCGTTCCACATTAATATGTCAAATAAGAGGGTGGCAAAATTAGGGGAGGGCCAATCAGGGATAATAATGGGAAGTTACGCCTGGTATTGGAGAAGGTAAGGGAGGTTATTAATGAATACTTTGCGTCAGTATTCACTCGTGAGTGAGATCTCGTCATTTGTGTGGACAGTGTGACAAAGACTGATCTGCTCGAATAGGTTGATATTAATAAGGAGGATGTGCTGGAAATTTTCAAACACTTGAACATAGCTAAGTCCTCTTGGTCAGGTGGTATGTATAAAAGGTTCTACAGAAAGCATTGGAAGTGATTGCTGCGCCGTTGGCGATCATCTCTGCGTCGTACTGGAGTCGCACCAGATGATAAGAGGATGGTAAATGTTATTCCCTTCTTCAAGAAAGGGAATAGGGATAACCCTGGGAATTACAGACCAGTCAGTCTTATTTCAATGATGGATAAAGTATTGGAGTGGATTTTGAGTGACGGATTCTATAATTATTTGGAAAAGCATAGTTTGAATGGCGATTGTCAACATGTCTTCATGAGAGGCAGGGCATGCCTTACAAGTGTAATTGAATTATTTGAGGATGTGACAAGGACACATTGATAAAGGTTGAGCAATGAATGTGGCACATATGTATTTTAGGAAGTCGCTTGGTAAGGTTCCACATAGTGGAAACATTCAGAAATTAAGGAGGCATGGGATACATAGAAATGTTGTTGTCTCGATACAGATTTAGCTGGACCGTAGAAATAAGATCGTGCTGGTGATTTGGAAGCATTGAGCCTGGGGATTGGTGACATGTGCTGTTCTGCAGGCGTCTTTTCTGGTACTTCTGCTCTTTGTGATTTTATAAATGAGTGATGTGGAAGTAGAGGGTGTTTGAGTAAATTTCCCGATAACACGGAAATTGGTGGAGTTGTGGGTAGTGTAGAGAGCTGTTATAGGTTGCAACGGGAAATTGACAGGATGCAAAACTGGGCTGACAAGTGGAAGATGAATTTTGAAATGGAAAAGCGTGAACGGATTCATTTTGGATGGTTCAATTTGAATGAACATAACAGGTGTGAAAGGCAGGATTCTTGGCAGTGTGGAAGGTAAGAGGGATATTGCGGTCCACGTCCACTGATCCCTCAAATTTGCCACCCAAGTTGATTGGCTTGTTAAGGAGGCGGATGGTGTGTTGCCTTTCATCAGCAGGGAAATTGAGTTTAAGTGCCGCACAGATGTGCTGCAACTCTGAAAGGACCTGGTGACACTACACTTGGAATATTTTCTTCAGTTATGTTCAATGTCTCATCATAGAAAGAATAAGGAAGACTTACAGAGGGTGCAGAGGAGATTTACCAAGGTGCCTCCTGGAATGGAGGGCATATCCAATGAAGAAAGGTGTGGGGAGCTCGGGTTCTTCCAATTAGAGCTAAGAAAGTTGACAGGCGACTTGACTTAGGTGTGTAATAAGATGAATGACGTGAATAGTGTGAATAATCAGAGACTTTTTCCAAAGTGGCTATCACAAGTGAGCATAATTTGAAGATGATAGGAGGAAGCTTAAGGGAAGAATTCAGAGGACGTTTCTTATCTCAATGAGTGGTGGGTGCGTGGAATGCACTGCCATCAGTGTTAGTAGGGTCAGAAATATTAGCGACTCTTGGATCGGCGCGACAATGGTAATAAAATGAAGAATATCTCGGTCTGTTCGATCTTGGAGTGGGTTGAAAGATTGGCACATCAACGGCCGAAGGACCTGTTTTGTTTTGTACTGTTCGACGTTATATGTTTCATGCCTCTACAACACTTTCCAGCCCCAACAATTCTTCTTATCTCTGAAAACTCCACCAGTCAGTCAGCCCTCAATGTTGATTCAAGCCCCTCCGTATCCTACATTCCTACCTATCAGTGTACCGCCCTCTACTCGCTCTGTCTGCCATATTCTCCAGCATCTACATCCCTCCATCTAGCTGTACCCTTCTCCACTCCACACAGCCCTTCCTATTTCTGTATCCTGCTCCAGAACCTACACACCTCCCTAGATCTGTCGCATCGCCCACCGCATATCCCAATCCTGTAAGAGTCAGCTCCTCCAGCATCGACATCATTTTCTAACCATCAGTAGCCTCAATTTCCCACTCTAACGCTCTAACTTCTTTCAACACCGATACCAGTCACTGTGTCTTTTGCCTCTACAACTATATTTGTAACTTTCTTCACTACCAACACGCGCCAATATATATGAATTGTCCTCCAGTACCTACAGCCATTCCTATTTCTGTAACGTTCTCCAGGTCCTACAAGCCTCCATTTCTCGGCAACCGCCACCAGTTTGCCCAACCTTGTGTATCTCGACTAATTTCTCAGGCCCTGCACCCTTTACTATCTTTGTAACATTCTCTATCCTGTACACCCTCCTTATCGCTGTGACATTCTTTGTTGCCTCAAAAGCCTCCTTAACTCTGTAACATCTTCCAGTCACTAGTTTTGTTGCTGTCTTTGTAACATACTTCAGTTAATAACCTCTACCTATCTCTGTCACCTTCTGTGGACACATAACAACTCATAAACTCCGTAACCTTCTCCAGCCCCGCCACACCTCCCTTTCTCTGTGACCTCCGACAAGGACTACACACCACCTTAACCCTATAGCCTCTTCCAGGCTCTACATACCTCTTAATTTCTTTAGCTCATCGAAGCCCTACATCCCTCCCTCTCTGCAAACTCCTCCAGCCCCTACACACCTCCTTATCTCTTTTCCACTTCAACAGTTGCTCTGCTCCCCACCATCTTCCTTTCCTCAAGTCCTACTGATTTCTGTAATCCCCTCCATCATCTTCAGGCCTTTTTAACGCTGTGGAGTCGTCCAGAATATGCATCCCTCTATATCTCTGGATTCACTGTGACAATTACATACCTCCCCATCTGTATAAACTCCTCAAGCTCCTCCCTCCACTCTTCTTTATCTTTAAAAACTCATCCAGCCCGGACAGCCTGCTCTAACTTGGTAAAGTCTTCCAACCAAACATTCGTCCCTATCGAGGTAATCTCTCTTTTCTAATGCAGCATCCCCATACTTGTAACATCCTCCTGTACCTATACATCTTTATCACTGTAATTTCATCCAACACTAAGCTCTTCTCAATCTCTGTGGACTTTCTATTGTACTCATTGACAGTGCATCAATAATTCTTGCAATTGCGAATATTCAACACTCTAATACCTTTTGAGAGAAGTGTTTTCACAACAATTTCTCCCAAGTATTTTGGATTACCAGACCAAAAAATTAGCTTCTCAACACCTGCCCAATTGAGCCCCTGCCGGTCAGGATCTTTTACATTTCAGTCAAACACTTCTCCAATTCCCGAAACTCAAGAAAATAGACCAAACTCATTCACAAACTCAGCAAATGTAAACGCAGATGCTAATCAACGAAACGTTAGTATATTATGCATTGATTGGTATCAGATATTGCTTCCTGGGACATCATTAATTGTCCATACACAGTTGTTCTGGCCAAGGTGTTGTTGCGCTGGCTACTTGCAGTCGGTTAGTGAATGAAAACCAGGATTTTCATCAAGTCGCCCTTGTCGATAAGTCACATATTTCTAAGTCATCGTCATCATTGGATTTATGTGTATCTTGCAGGTCGTAGAGTTTTCATGGATCCATTGCCCTTGCTATACCAGATGATCATGGCTTGGACGGTTCTTTTAAAATAAATTTTGGTAAATTTCTGAAACGTATCTTCAGTTGGTACAAATTGATTCTATTGCGAGTTGATGACGAAGGTAGTGCAAGTTGTAGATGTGATGCCAACGAAGCTGGACGGCAAGTGCACCCTTCCTTTTGAATGGACAAAATAACTGTCCCAACCTTCTCATCAAAAGTGTTTCTATCTCGCTTATGAAGATATTTTAAAAATAACTAAAAAAAACCACAAACTACCAGGGAATAAGATGGATGTCGATTGGATAAAATAGAACATAGAACATAAATCAATACAACAAAGAACAGGCCCTTCGGCCCTCGGTGTTGCACCGACCTGTGAATTATTCTCAGCTCGTTTCCCGACACTATCCCAAAATCATCCATGGGCTTATCTAAGGATTGTTTAAATCTCCCTAATGTGGCTGAGTTGACTACTTTAGCAGGTAGGTCATTCCACGCCCTGACCACTCTCTGTGTAAAGAACTTTCCTCTGACATCTATCTTAAAACTATCACCTTTCAATCTGTAGTTATTCTTTCTCGAACAGGCTGACGTGATCATCATATCAAAATGTATTTAACTGTCTACCCTCTCTAATCCTCTGAACTCCTTGTATGTCTCTTTCAAATCCCCCCTTCGCTTTCTTCTTTCCAATGAGAACAGACCCAAGTCTCTCAGCCTTTCCTCATAAGATCTTCCCTTCAGACCAGGCAACATCCTGGTAAATCTTGCACCTTTTACAATGCTTCCACTTCCTTCCTGTAATGCAGCGACCAGAACTGTACACAATATTCCAAGTGTGGCCACACCAGCGTTTTGTATAGTTGCAGCATGACATTGCGGTTTCGGAACTCAATCCCCCTACTAATGAAAACTAACACACCATATTACTTCTTCACAGAACTATCCACCTGGGTGGCAACTTTCAGGGATCTATGCACCTAGACTCCATGATCCCTCTGCACATCCACACTGCAAAGATTATTTACATTGACCCAGTACACTGCCTTCCTCTTATTCTTCCCAAAGTGCATTACCTCACATTTAGCTACATTGAACTCAATTTGCCACCTCTCATCCCAAATATGCAGTTTATCCTAGTCTCCATGCAAGCTATAACATTCCTCCAAACTGTTGACTACTCCACCAACTTCAGTGTCGTCTGTAAATTTTCTAATCTATCGACCTATGCCGGCGTCCAAGTCATTTATAAAAATGACAAACAGCAGTGGTCCCAAAACAGTTCCTTGTGGCACACCACTAGTAACTGGACTCCAGTCTGAATATTTTCCATAAACCACCACTCTTTCAGAAAACTAGTTTCTAATTCGATCTGCTAAATTTCACGCAATTCCATGTTCTGCATTTGCTCCAACAGCCGACCATGTGGAACCTTATCAAAACCTTTACTGAAGTCCATGTATACACGTCAACCTCTCTACCTTCATCTATACGCTTGGTTGCCTTCGAAAAAAAAACTCAATGAGGTTTGTGAGAAACGACCTGCCCTTGACGAAACAATGTTGACTATCTGAAATCAAATTGTTGCTTGCTCGATGATCATAAATCCTATCTCTTCTAATCCTTTCCAAATCCTTTCCTACAACAGAAATAAGGCTCACTGGTCTATAATTACCTGGATCATCTCTACTGCCCTTCTTGAACAATGGCACAACATTTACAATCCTCCAGTCCTCAGGTACTAAACCTATAGACAATGACGACTCAAATATCCATGTCAACGGCTCTGCTAGCTCCTCCGTGGCTTCCCTAAGATTCTCTCGGATTACTCCCATCCGGCCCAGGGGATTCGTCGACTTTCACTCCATCTAGTATTGTGCATATCTAACCACAATCCTTTCTAGCCTACTATCTCGTACCTCATTCTTCTCATCCACAATGTTCTCCTTTTGCCGAGTGAACACCGATGAGAAATTTTCAATTAGCACCTCTCCGATCTCTACAGGTGTGGCGGTACCTGTGGGAGAAAACGGAATTCTCATAAAGTTCTGGCGAAATTATGAACCGATGTCTCTGGTTCTCTTTGTACAGATGCTACCAGACCTGCTGTATTTTTCCTGCTATTTATTATTTTGTTTTTATCTGAATGTCTATTCCATCTGTCAGGACGATACGCCCAGATACATCATGTATCGATATTTAAAACTTTCGAAAGCTTAGGTCATTGAATTCAAACAAATGCAGCAAAGATTCACTGTCCCTCAACTCCACAGACATAGAGACCCGGAAAGGTAACCATCTGACGTGATTCTATAGTCGTAGCTGAGCGATTGCATCGATGAACTTGAAATCCAATGGCGTTTCTATTTGCGGTTTCGAATCCTGCTGACTACAGCTAAGGGTATAGTAAGAAGCAGTTTGTTTCACATCTTTCTTCTTGAGACTCAAATCACAGCAGTGGAAATATCTATTTCAGGTCAGGAATGATGTCAATCTCCAACGCACTCATTGAACAGCTCAGATTCATACGTGCATTGACCTGTCTGTTTCTCGATCCCGGGCTAGAAATGGCAAGAGCTTTCTCAAAAAAAAAAATTGGTGAAAGGCCTTGACTGAAATAGACCATGATTCAACGTATGAAAGTGCATTTCACTGGTGACCATGAATTAAACAATGAAAACTTCCAGTACAGGAGCAAGAGATCCTGAAGCAGACACGTGAGGTCAAATATCTTTCCTTTGCCAGGGAAAGGCGCTGCTTCACAAAGGGGATCCTTCAAAGTGATGCAGTGACGGTGATTATCTCTGATGGTCAATCACCTTATGCATGCCGTTTCTCCCCGAAGTCCATATTTACATTACATATTGACAACCTGTCGGCATAGTCTCGGCGCTTTGTGCCAGTGGCCTAACTGATAATGCGTCTAACTTCGGGTCTGAAGATTGTAGGTTCGAATCCTACCTGACTCGAGCGCAATGTGCGCCTTACTGCGCATGCTTTCTGTTGCATTTCCACTTCTGAGTTGTTTGGAGATGCTGGGATTAGGTTCGTGCGTTTTTAAATTTGAAAGTTGCATTTCAGCCCGATGCAGCTCATTGTCAGACAGGTGTATGTCACGTTCTGAGGAGCTGCAGGGATTTGATCAGTTCTCTGTCGAATTTGAAAGCTGAATTTAGGTTCATTGCAGTCTATTGTCAGACCGATGTATGGCTCGTCTTGATTTGACTGTCTGTGAGGAGCTGCTGGGATTAGAAACGTGTGTTTTTGCAATTGAACATTTCATTTGTGTCCATTGAAACTCATTGTCAGAACGGTGTATGGCAGCTACTGTTATGTCCGGTTCTGTGGAGCTGCAGGGATTGGATCAGTATGTTTTTAAATTTGAAAGCTGCAATTGGGTCTGTTGACCATTTTAAATTCCAGCTCACTGGCTTGTCTTTCACCTAAAGCTGCCTTTTGCTGGAGAAACCTGTATGTGGGGTCGGAGGACTAAAATGAAGCAGAAGGGGCGGGTATACTCCTGGGACCTTTGTCCCTCAGTTTATGAGTCTGTGTGTCTCGTCAAAGGTGGGGTGCGGGAGCACAACACATTGTGACCAGTTCAAACTTCAGTCCCATTGTTGCGTCATTTAAGATCACAGGGAGAATCTCTTTGACATTTGTTCTGCAAACATCAGAACATGCAAGGTTATTGGTCAAGACCTGGAAACTGGGACTAGAATAGATGGATATCTTTCAGTCGCATTGTACGATGAACTGAATGTAAAGAAGAATTGGTCATTTCAGTGTTCACTTCAGCAAATGTCTCCATTTGTATCTCATTCTCTGTGTATCCACCTGACCCTCTTGCACATTCTCTGACTCTCTGTCGGTCCATATCCCTCATTTCCCATCTCTGTTTTCGGATAGTCAAACATTAGGAGACAGTTTGAGACTGGAGCTGCTGAGAGGCTTTCTCCACCCTTGCTGGAGTGTGTAGAACTAGGCTAACATTCTCCAATAAATGTATCTGTCCCTTCGACCTGAGGTCAGGAAACATTTCTTCCTCAAAATATTATCACACATTCAAATTCAAAATAGAATACTTAATCCAACAGGAAAAAAGAAATACAGTTACACTACAGCTATAGGAGCAAAATGATGTATTTACTGTGGGTGTAAAATGAATGAACGGTGACAGCAGAGAATCAGGGGGATCACATCGTGTTGTCTGTGTCATTACCAGATCATTCCCCGGCAAGTCTGCAGTGTCTCCTGCCTCACCTCGTTATTTCCACCAAACTGGGAATAAAGAGGGGATTGGGCTAAAAGAGCAGGAGACTCACCTGCTCCTCGGTTGCTGCCTGTCCTTGCTGTGCTTGCAGGGTCCACTCTAAACTTCCCACTTCCGTATTTGACTGGCCCTATTCCTACTCTAGTCATCCTTTTATTCCTCACGTACCTATAGAAAGCTTTAGGGTTCTCCTTTATTCTACTTGCTAAAGACTCTTCGTGTCCTCTCTTTGTTCTTCTTAACTCTCTCTTTAAATATTTCCTAGCTGATCTGCAACTCTCCATCGCCTCACCTGTACCATCTTGCCTCATCAACACATAATCCTCCTTCTTCTTCTTAACAAGAGATGCCATTTTTGTAGTAAAGCACGGTTCCCTTACCTTATCACTTACTCCCTGCCTGATAGGAGCATAGCTATCAAGGACAGGCAATACCTGTTCCTTAAGCTAGCTCCACATTTGGGGATTGTCTACATCCCCTGTATTTTGCTACCCCATTCTATGCATCCTAATTCTTACATCCCATTATAATTGCCCTTGCCCCATCGATAACTCTTGACCTGTACCTATGTACCTATCTCTTTCCATTGCTAAAATAAACGTAACTGAATTATGGTAACTCTCTCCAAAGTGCTCACTTACAACTAAATCAAACTCCTGGCCTGGTTCATTACCAAGCACCAGATCCAGTGTGGCCTCCCCTCTTGTCGGCCCTTCAACATACTGTGTCCGGAAACCCTCCTGTACACATTGCACAAAAACTGAACTATCCGACGTAACATTTTCAGTCAATGCCTGGGAAGTTAAAGTCCCCCATAATGACCACCCTCTTCCTTTCACTCCTAATCAGAATAAAATTGCTAATCCTCTCTTCCACCTCCGGGGAACTCTGTGGAGGCCTATAAAAAAACCTCTCCTCTCCTGTTTTTAACCTCAGCCCATTCTACCTCAATAGACGAGTCCTCATCAAAACTTCTCTTAGCTACCGTTCTACTATCTTAGAAAAGCAAGGCCACCCCTCCCCCTCTTTTACCGCCTTACCTGTTTTTAGTAAAAGATCTAAACCCTGGAACCTGCAACAGCCATTCCTCACCTGCCTCTGTCCATGTCTCCCAGAACTTGTCAACTCAATGTTGATTACATAAGACCGTCGAAGAACTGCTTCTCTCCGCTCCACCACCCTGTCCTCGCCACCCCTTTATCAAGGCACCTTCCAGCTGTCCTCCTCCATTTGTTCACCCGCCGCCAGCCTTGTACCACACAAGTCCTCTTCATTGCTGACTGCCCTCTTGATATCAGCTGCCTCAATTTCTCTACACCCCAACCGACTCCACCTTTCAACCTCTCTGAATGTGCAGTGCTACATTCACTCCACACTAACTCACCGTTTCACCATCAAACACACTGACAAATGCCGAAATATGACATTTCTGCAATCAGAGATGTGGTTGAAGGAGACTGAAGGATTGGCATGTGAATCCAATCCTTTATCACATCTGTCTGAGCTATACATACTGTCAGCATTGAGGTAAAGGACATCCAACCTGGAATATAACACAAGGAACTGTCTGCAAATCAGAGTTATACTATCATTCGCTGTTTGTTTTCAGGCTGCATAATCTATGAACCAAAGACGTAACTCAGAGACTGTAAAACAATATTTGTTAAATAATCTTTTCTTATTTTAAATTATGCCTCAAATGCAACTTTCTAGAACAAATTAATCATGTCCGCATACCATGAGTTTCTGATGATAAATTCCTCGCTCAGTGTGCAGAGGGGGCAATCCTTACGAATGGGCAGCATTTGTGGTGTCACCCCAAAATTGCACGTACTCCCAGTGATGCTGTTGGACTGTGCAGAATGCCGGCTTGGGCTCACACTTAGTGAACTCTCACGTTGGAAGGTCAAGTCTGCCTCTCACAAAATTGACTTTCTCACAAGAAAATGGTTCGTGCGTTCACATGTTTTCCATTTTATAATCCATAGGATATTGTGAACCGTTCTTGCTCAGAAAAATAGCAACATCTATCGCTCTGAAAAGGAAAGCAACCAGTCAGTGGATTGAACAGGGCATTATGGAGTAGATAAATTCAGGCGAAGCACAGACTGTTCCACCCAGGTTATGGGCACCACTCAACGATTACCAGACAGGACTGTTCCATCCCAGTCCGGAATCAGTTCAGCAGTTTGGGACATTCAGCATCTGACTTCCGGTGAAGATTTTCCAAAGCGGATTTCTGCACAAGGAACAACGCAAAGTGGCCGGGCAGAGGCACATAGCCAAGTTGGATACTCAATGAAAAGGTCTCATCTGGGTCGTTGAGTTCTGGTCTCACTACAGGTGACCCCATTGAAGTATTCTGTCTCTCTCTCTCTCACACACACTCACGCGCATACACACACACACACTTATATACTCACAGACTCATGCAGAAACTCACGCATACACAAACTATCTCTGAAATGCACACCCACATACACACATACACACTGTCTCTCCAGCACGTACAAACAAATTAGTTTATGAGGTGAATTTATATTTTCAAACTTACATTTTGCTTTGCTCAAAAACTGCATAAATCCATGTAAGATTCTGTAAGCCCCACTTTAGGTGCAGCATTCACTCAATATTGGTACAGACTTGACCTTCACACATTTAATGCTTTGTCTGACCTGAGATGACACCTATTATTGATGAACTGACGTCACCTTGAGAATCTAATTCTGCGAATTACACATTGAACAACCTAACCATCTTGGCCCATTTTTAAAATATGAAAGACTCAATCTAAACATCTTTAAGAGCTATAACTTGGTGTTGTCCGAGTTTAAACTAAAGTTGTTTAATATATCATTACAAATCCACGACACTGTAACGCTTTTGCTATAAATTCTGTCCCGTATGGTCATGTTCTACAACCACCTGTTGAAGAGGCAGTGCCTCGAATGATAGTGCTTCCAAAAAACTTGATGGACTATAACCTGTTGTTGTGTGTTTTTTAAATTCGCTTAAGCTGGTAGGCAGAGCTAGTGAGGTATTTGCCGCGCTGTCAGATGAGAAGTAAAAAAAATGCATATGTGAAACAGGCTATATTGAGTGTCTATAGATTGTATCAGAAGCGTATAGATGTGGCTCATAACCTCCAAAAGTAATCAGGTCAGACTTGTATTAAGTTTGAATGAATTGGATATTCCACGTTTTTTAGATAGTTGCGGACGTTCAAACCAGTCAAGACATATGGGGCTGTAAGAGAAATTATTCTACTGGAGGAATTAAAACCTGACTGCCAGAGAGGATAAGAATTTATTTGGATGAACAGAAATGTCAAGAAGTGAGAAGAGCGGTAGGAATGGCAGATTAATATGCATTGCTGCAAAAGGCAAAGTTTAGCCTCCGACAAGAATTTCATCTTTTGAGGGATAGAAATTGTGAGAAGGGGAATACTGTCACTACAAAGACAAGAGTAGAGCACATTGTGAATACTTTATCACAGGTGAACTAAGAATTCCAAAGAAGATAAAGGCCCCAGCTGTTTCCATTGTGGTAAGATGGGGCACATAACGTCACACTGCTGGTTATGGAAGAAAGGCACTGTGGAAAAAGATGTGGTAAAAGAGACTCAGCCAGTTGGATGAATGAATGTTTTAAAGGAAAGCCCAAGAACGTTTGAGGAGCTGCAGAAGATTGCACTGCCATGCAGGGGCTGAGTGCTGAGTTGGTGCCCAGACTCTAGACAGACTTCACCTGCTTTGGGCAAATTTTACTCAGGAAAAATGGGGGAGAAGGGAAAGAAACTATTATTTTAAGAGACAGAGAATATGGTCAGTCTCTAACAGTAAGAGGAGAGCGTATTTTCACTTTTACTGAGATGTTGCTCAAGAAAATAATACGTTTTGCAATAGATAGACAGAGATTTAATTTTCCCCTTTGTAAGATCAGGTTGGAGTGCCAACTCAAGACTGGGGTATTTATAATGGGTGTGATTGACATGGACCGAGCAACAAAAAATTAATGGACATTTACTGCGATTATTGAACGTCCAAACATTTAGTTGTCTCCTACAATCTTTGAATTCAGCATTTTTTTCAAGTCTGAGCTGCATACGTTTCGACCAATATGCAATCATCATTGGTGTCAAAACCAGAATTTGCTGCAAATGTTCAGTAGTTCTGGCAGTATCTGTGCTGAGGAGGCAGAGTCAAAATAGAGTCGGAGAATACTTATGGGCGGGCTACTCTTTGAACATAGTGTTCAGTGATGTGTAGGTTGGGTGCTTTAATCAGGGGTAAATGTGGAGTAATAGGGTAGGGGAATGGGTCTGGATGGGTTACTCCTTAGATGGTCGGTGTGGACTTGGCCAAATGGCCGGTTTCCACACTGTAGAAATTATACGATTCTTTGATTTCTTCATAAGAAGATCTTTGGTGCCAGGGTCAAAGATTTCTCCGAGCATGCTGAGGAATACTGATTGGAGAGAGTGAACAGCCAGCGGTCGTGGTACACATTGGTAGCAATGATAGAGGTAGTAAGAATGAGAAGGACCTGAAAGGAGTGATCAGGGAGCTAAGCCTGAGTGAAAAGTATGATCTCCAAAGTTCTAATTGTGGGATTACGTCCCGAGCCAGGGGGAAGTGAGACTATGGAAAATGAAAATAGTTCAGTTTAGTATTTGGCCAAAGAGCTGATGGCTTCAGATTTCTGGATCATTGGGATCTTTGCCAGGGCATATGGATTCTGTACCAAAATGACAGGTTGCATCTTAACTGGAGTGGCACCGACATTCTGGGAGGATTAGTAGTGAAAGTCAGGTCTATTTATGCTAATAAGACACGAAACTGGGAGCGAAAGGAGCAGGTCAGAAACTAAGCAGAAATTGAGGTTAAGAAGATAGGCAGGCAGGACCAGACTAATGCTGAGGAACTTGGAGTAAATGATAGGATCAGTATTCACTGGGGTTAATAAATAAGGATGGAGCTTTTAAAAACTGTACTGCACAAAAAGTATATAAAAAAGACAAATCAATGGATCACAATTAAACATCTTGTACGTAAGTGCATTCAGAATTTGGAATAAAATGAATGAGCTGGCACTCAAACAGAGACAAATAGGAATGGCCTGGTGGGGATTACTGAAACCTGGTAACAGGAATGTCAGGACTCTGGACGTAAAAGTTTAAGGATAATCAGTATTGAGATAAGAATGAGCAGTAGGTAGAGTTGCTGGAATGGATACGGTGGTGTCAAGGCTAAATTACGAAATGATATCAAAATTAGGGACCAAACGATTAATCTGCCAGGGCGTAAATAAAATGCATGGAATGGAATCCATTGGTGGAAGTAAATTACAGCACGCAAACCCCACCCGGCAAAAATACTTTCAAAGTAGAGAGTAGTATATACCAGGGAATAAGAATGGCATATGAGAAGGGCACAAGAGTAATTATGGATAATTTGAACATGTATATTGACTGGATTAGTCATTTTAGCTAGGGGAGACTCAAAGAACTATTCATAGAATGTATGAGGATTGATTCTTCGGGCAACAAAACATGGAAAAAAAAACAAGATAATTAGCTATTTTAGATTTGGTATGATGGAATGAGGTAGGAGCGATAAGTTATCTTATAATACAGGATCTCCTTGGAAAAAGTGAAAACAACATGTTGGAGTTTCACATTCAGATTGACAGATTGAAGACAGAGTAATATACCAGACTTGTGCTTAACAAAGGTAATTATACAGACATGACAAAGGAGTGGACTTGGCAAAAGCATTAGAACAAAGAACATAGAACATTACAGCGTAGCACAGACTCTTCGGGCCTCGACGTTACACCGACCTGTGGAACCAAATTGAAGCCTATTCAAACTACACTATCACAATTTCGGCCATTGAGCATTGAAATGAGCATTGAAATGCTTTAAAGTTGGCGCATCTACTATGTTGACACATACTACACTGTGAGTAAAGAAACTACCTCTGACATCTGTCCTATATCTATCAATCCCTCAACTTGAAACTATCTCGTCTTGTGCTAGCCACCACAGTCTGAGCAAAAAGCCCATCACTGTCTAACCTATCTAACCCTCTGATTTTCTTATGTGGCTAAATTAAGTCACCTCTCAACCTTCTTCTTTCTAATGTAACAGCCTCAAGTCCCGAAAGAATTCCTCGTACGTTTTTCCCTCCTTACCAGGAAACATTGTAGTAAATCTCCTCTGAAAACTTTCCAAAGTTTTCACACTGTTTCTAAAATGTGGTGACCAGAACTGTACCCAATACACGAAATCTGGCCGCACCAGACTTTTGTACAATTGCAGTATGATCTCGGGGTTCTGAAACTCAGACCCTCTACCATTAAAAGCTGACATACGCATGCCTTCTTACAAGCCCTATGAATTTGGATTGCAAGTTTCACAGATCTAGTAACATGGACACTGAGCGCTCTCTGTTCATCCACGCCACCAATAATTATACCATTAGCCCAGTACTCAGCATTCCTGTTGTTCCTTCTAAAGTGAATCACCTCACTCTTTTCCACATCAACCTCACATGCCACCTCTTAGTCCAGCTCTATAGCTGATCTATGTGTCTCTGTAACCTAAAAATACTGGATGTAGGTTTGCTCATTGAGCTTCAAGGTTGATTTCGAGATGTATCGTCACCTTACTAGGTAACATCTTCAGTGGGGTTCAGGCAAGGAAATTCCGACTTTTTATTTCTATGTTTGGGTTTCTTTTGTTTGGTGATGTCATTTCCTGTGATGATTTTAGTTCCTGTGGTGAAGTCACGTCCAGTTCTTTTTTTCAGGGGATGGTAGATGAGGTCGAACCCTATATGTTGGTGATAGGGTTCCGTTTGGAATGCCATGCTTATCGGAATTCTTGTGCGTTTCTTTGTTTGGCTTGTCCCAGGATGGAAGTGTTGTCCCAGTCGAAGTGGTGCCCTTCCTCATCCGGATGTAAGGATACTAGTGAGAGAGGGTCATGTATTTTTGTGGCTAGTTTTCTGCCTGTTTATCCAATGCAATGTTTGCTACAGTCCTTGAACCGTATTTTTAAAATGACATTATTTTTTATTGTTGCCTGTATAGGGTCTTTCAAGGTAATTAGCTCTGTTTAGTGTGGTTGGTGGGTTTGTGGACTACAAACACACTGACATGTCAGGTAATGAACTTGAAACACCCCATACAGACAACAAGCAAGACTAATGTAATTTACAATGTACCGTGCGAGGACGGTAATGAACACTACATTGGACACACAAGCAGAAAACTAGCCACCAGGATACATGAACACCAAATAGCCAGAAAAAGAGATGACTCTCTCTCACTAGTATCCTTGCATACGGATGTGGAAGGATACCACTTCGACTGGGAAAACACATCCAACTTAGGACTACAAATACATGCAAGAGAATTTCTTGAAGTATGGTATTCCAACCAGAAATCTATCAACAAAAACATCGAGTTTAACCCCATCCACCATCCCCTGAGAAAATGAACAAGAAGTGACTTCACCACAGGAAATGACATCACCACAAGAATTGACATCACCAACCGTAATAAACCCAAACATATAAATGGAAATCAGGCGTTTTCAGCAGTACTTCTCCTGAGGCCCACTGAAGGTGTTACCTAGTAGAGTGACAAAACTTCTGGAAATGAACATTCAAGCTCAGCGAGCAAAGCTACATCCAAAACCTCAAACTGAGCTGCAAATCTTCTCAAAACTCGTGACGATATATAAGATTTTTGTCACAATCTACAGATCTGCCAACCTTCGTGTCATCTGCAACTTTACTAACACATCATTTTTTGCCCTCATCCAGGTCATTTATAAAGATGAAATACAAAAGTGTACCCAAAACAGATCCTTGTAGTGCCCCACTAGTAAGTAAACCCCAGGATAAATATTTCCCGACTAGCACCACGTACTGTCTTCTTACAGCTATCCAATTTCTAATTCAAACCGCTAAATCATCCTCAATCCCATGCCTGCATATTTTGTCCTATCATTTATTGTATCCGTTGCTCCCGATGCGGTCTCCTCTACATTGGGGAGACTGGGTGCCTCCTAGCAGAGCGCTTTAGGGAACATCTCCGAGACACCTGCACCAATCAACCACACCGTCCCGTGGCCCAGCATTTCAACTCCCCCTCCCACTCTGCCGAGGATATGGAGGTGCTGGGCCTCCTCCACCGCCGCTCCCTCACCACCAGACGCATGGAAGAAGAGCGCACTCTATCCCTACCCCCACCCTCCTCTAGCTTATCTCTCCACGCTTCAGGCTCTCTGCCTTTATTCCTGATGAAGGGCTTTTGCCCGAAACGTCGATTTTGCCTGTCCTCGGATGCTGCCTGAATTGCTGTGCTCTTCCAGCACCACTGATCCAGAATCTGGTTTCCAGCATCTGCAGTCATTGTTTTTACCTCCTATTTTGTCCTATAGCCTACCGTGGGAAACCTTATCAAACGCCTTACTAAAATCCACATGCACAATATCAACAGCTTTAGCCACATACAGCTGTTTGGTCACCTTCGCAAATAACTCAATGAGGTTTGTGAGATACGACCTCGTCTTCACAAATCTGTATTGTCCATCCCTAATCAACTTGTTCCTTTCCAGATGATTATAAATCCTACCTCTTGTAAGACTTTCTAAAACTGTTTCCACAACCAAAGTAAGGCTCACAGATCTTCAGTTTCCAAAGTTGTCTCTACTCCCCTTCTTGAGCAAAGAGCAGGGGTCTCCAGTCCTCTGGCTGTACACCTGTAGACAATGATGACATAAAGATCAAAGCCAAAGACTTAGCAATTTCCTAAATGGCTTTCCAGATAATCCTAGCATAAAGCCCATCCCGCAGAGGGGATGTATCTATTTTTACTCTTTCCAGAATTGCGAACTCATTCTCCTTATTCACCTCAATCCCATCGAGTTTAGTGGCCTGTATCTCAGTATTGTTCTCGACCAAAGCATCTTTTTCTACCATCAACCCTGACGAAAAGAATTCCTTTTTCACCTCCCATATCTTCTCTCACTACACGCACAACTTCCCACTATTATAGTTGATTGGCCCAAATCTTACTCTAGACATTCTTTTATTTCTGTTATACCTACAGAAGCCTCAGCGGTTTCCTTGATCCTAGCCATTAAAGGGCATAAACGTTGAAGAACAGGGACAAATGCTGACGCAGATCGTAAAACTCCTTAATTAAATTATAATCCTGAGTAGAAGACGAATTGTAAAATGGTAAAACGTCATCCAAGTCTTAACGGGGATGTCAATGATACATTAAAGCAATCTCCTTGTGGTACTAAAGCTGACTGTTAATACAGATATCCAGGAAATGTTCTGCGGACTAGGGTTCAAATGCTGCAACGGCAGTTGGTGGAATGTAAATTTAACATAAATCTCGATTTAACAGTCTCATGATTATAACGAATCCACTGCTGAATATTGGAAACACCGACTTGGTTCACTAATGCCCTTTAGGGAAGGAAACCGCTATCCTGATCTGGTCTGACCTGAATGTGACTTCAGACCCACAGCATTTTTTTTAACTCTTAACTGTCCTCTGGGCAATTAAAGATGGACAATACTGCTGTTATAACGCAGTGACGCCCTCATCCTGTGAATGATTAAAAAAAACATTTACTGAAAACAGAATTCAAAGAGTTGCGAAAGAAAACTATTAGAAAGCATATACGTTGTGAACAACCACTTTTCCGCTTATATTACAAATGAAAATTAAATGTTGGCCTTTTCGAGGTCGAAAATAGCGAGGCAATATTGGAAACTCAGAAGTAGCAGAGGCATAGGTATTACCTACAGATTTCACTGTGGCAGATAAAATCTTTCCAAAACTAACAGCAACTACAAAGAATATGGGTGGAAGTACGATAACGAGGAAGAAGGCATTAAATGTATTAGTGGGTTTAAGGGTACGGAAGGCCCTCGGGCCTGATAGCCTGCATCCAATGACATTCAAGGAGGCAGCAGCGGAGACAATGAATGTATCAGTTAGAATATTCAAAAAAGGAGTTGGATTCTGAAACGATGCCAACGCATTGGTGAAATGTAACTTGACACGATTATTCAAAACAGGAGATAGGCATGATTTGGGAAACTATAGACCAATCGGTTTCACCACTGCAGTGGTGAAGTTTTTTTCAGTGAACTATAAAGTAGGGATTAACTGAACACTTCCAAAAACAAAGATTAATTCGCCAGTGTCAGCACAGTTTCACACTGGGAAGGATGTGCTTGAAAAACCACCGAGATTCCTTTGAGATAGCAACTAGTAAGGTGGATAAAGTGGATCCGGTTACATATCTAGATGTGATATATGTAGACATGCAGAATGTATTTGACAAAGTGCCAAATAAAGGGTTGATCTAGAAGGGTAGATCCCAGGGGTTATGGGTGGAGAATTGAATGAGATGGAGGATTGGCTGAATGATAGAAAGTATAGCATTTGAATACATTGTCCTTCTCTCATGAACTGACACTAGCGAGGTGCTGCAGGGTTTAGCTCTCAGATTTCAATTGTTTACAATAGCAACTAAATTCACAGCTGATACAAAAATAGGTGTTAAAACAGTCTGTATGAGGAGATAAAGAGTTTACAGATGAATACTGACAGGCTAGCAGAATAGAAAAGCAAATGGCAGATGGAGTTTAATGGGAATATGTGCGAGGATGTGTATTTTGGCGGGAAATATTACAGGGCAAATGATTAAGTAAACAGTACGCAGATTCAAAGTGCTTCAATGCTGAATGTTCTTACTATACTGTGCATGATTCGTAGAAAGCTGGTATGCAGGTGCAAAATATATTAAGAAAGTCAAATGAAAGCCCAGCACTTATTGCAAAAAAAACTGGATTAGGGGAAAAAAAACTTTTGTTAAAATTGCGTATTCATGAAGTGATTGGACAAAGTTATCCTGAGACCACGATAAGATTGGCCATGATCCTGTTAAATGGTGCCGTGAATTGAAAGGCTATATTTCCTACTCGCACTAATAATTCTTCTGTTTTTATGTTGTTCCATCTCCAGCCCTTTATTTTATTCGCTGTTGGTTGTTGGGGGTGGCAGGAGTCGAGGGGTTCGTTGAAGTAGATAAACGTTGTTCTGTGAGTTGAGAAAAAGAAAGTAATGTGGAGAAAAGACCACAGCCAGACCTTGTTGATTTCCAGAGCGGGCTTGGCAATTTGATGGCCTACCCCTGCTCGTAATTCCTGATGTTAAATTGCAAAGACAAAACTTAATCAAAATAATGCAGTCAGACAGAAAGTCCATAATTAACGTTACCATTACATAATAAAGGGGCAAATGACCATTTTGATTAGAAGTAAAGAGTTGGCCATTCTTTTGAGATTTAATGATTATTTGCATCAACTGCAGTCTGTGAACTGGGTTATTTAATTGCAAAACACTTTACCATTGTCACAACTTGGTAGTTTACATATCGATTAAAACACCACATGATCAATAAATTGGAACGTGGCCATAATCGATGACATTAATAAAAAAAATTGAATGCGTTATGGAAGAATCCCAAAATAAAACTGTTAGAAAGGCAAGATGTGAAGCGGACATGAGTCTATAAAGAGGTCTCGGTTGGTCAAGGGAAAGGATTGGTCTTTGGATCATAGTTGGGAAAATGTATCTGTGCTTGAGCACGTTGGAGAGTTGTGTGGAAAGGCAGTGAATTATTTCACTGAACAGATTGCGAAACTAGTGGTCCAGGAATGGGGCACCTGGAACCCATCACAAATGTCTGCATGAACATCAAGCTTTTCTGGAGGCAATATAATTTAATAAATTAAATTTGAGGCAATAAATATTTTGAAACGGAATATATGTCAAAATAGTAATTTTTTTCTACATTTTACAGACTAATGTTGGGGCAATTTTCATTTGAAATGTGTGTCTCCTTGCTATTGAGACTTCGAGTCGGGAAAACAGTCCTGCTATTTGTGAAAGTGATTGCCTTATATTTATCAGTGTAAAACTTCATTAGCCATTGATCTGGCCACCTGAATAATCGACTTACATTCTCCTACAACTATTCATGCTTCCCCTTATTATGAACCACCCAGCTAATCTTTGTATCATGCACAACGTTATTTGTCATTCCCCACCCTCTAATTGCATGGCTCACATTTTCAGCATCATCGTTTTTGAAGCTCATAAATCCTGTTATTCAGATGCAAAGGGGAATAATGAATTCAGGTTTCCAGTTCTTCCTATTTCGGTGAATTTACAGACTGATGCAGTTGATGTCTTTTTGAGAAGGAGCTAGCATTTTATTTGGAACATGAAGTTGAATTCTATATTTATACTATACACCTCTTTATGTTTTATTCATAGGGTTTGTACGTAATTAATTTTGGAATAGGATTTGAATAGGGTTTGGATAGGGTTTGGTGCCTTTCACTGCGATGTGTGCATTTAAGTGAAACTCGATATTGTTTTTTTATAACAGTTCTTGCAATAGTCAGAGCTGAAGGAATTTTTCGTGAGCAGGATGGACACTGATTCATATTTTATTTTAAAGAGCAAGAGTGATTAGGTTAAATATTCAATTAAAATCTACACCATAGGTATACGATAGGAGATCAATTCATATTGTCAAGTCGACGTTGAATTGGAAGCAGATTATTAGAACTGTTCTTCATAATGGAAAAATATACATTTGAGAAATGTTCTTAGAGCAGCATGGAACTTAAAGTTGCTCCTAAGATTGCAAACATAGTTAGAGATTTATTATAGTCTTTTATCCACAGTTAATATATTCGCTATAATTTATTAGCATAACATTATGTTTCTATTCTGTTTTATTAGCATTCAAAAACAAAGCAGAAAAAAAACAAAAATATGTCACAACTGTTTTTTTCAAACTGGTTATGTTTTAAAAGGTTTCCTGTTTTTACACTGCAAAAGGTTTTTGTTTCAGAACAATAAACATTTTTTTTTAAAGTAAGGAGCTTTGCTTTAATTCTGAAGAGTCATACGCGTGTTCATCTCTGGAGAAAACTTGTATTCTTCAAGGAATTTCTGAAGAGGAGTCTTTGCATTGAGTTAATTAGCAAAATTGTTGATGTATAATTTAATTTTTGTACGTTGGATCAGTATATATATTTATATATTTTCCATCTAAACATATCATTTATAGATAGTGGAGGTAAATGCATTGTCATGAAACAGCCTGCTTTTCCAGCATATGTTATTAAGACCACATATAAGATACAGAAAGAAATGGCTCAAGAGTTAGAAAGGTTATTTTCGAGCAAATCCAATCAGATAGTTGGGTGACTACTAGGAAATGCAAGAAGGTAATTCAAAATTCTCCGTTGTCTATTTCTCTATCAAATAGATATTCAGTTTTTGGAACTGTTGAAGATGAGAGTCTCTCCGAGGAAAGTGGAAGAGCCGTCAGTTATTGGACAGTTGGAACTATTCTGATCTCAGACAGCGTATGACAAGATGTAGTGGAATTATTGCCAAGCAGGACTCTCCTGTCAGGGCATAAACAGAAGATCCTGTGTCAATGAGCATACATTTAGGATGGTTGTTGCTTTCCCGGTGAAAGATTAAAAATGTTTCCAAACGGTAGAGAGTATTGTTAATGATGATAATGAAAAGCTGCCGTTGGTTGTGAATCCTATCAGATCGAATGAATTAGTCGGAGGTACAGTGAGAGGCAATGAGGAATTTATAACAGCAAGGGCGGTGGGATGGATGGCAGATATAAGAAGGGAGAAAATCGCAGATAACGTCATATAGAAGGGTGAACTACTGGAAACGAAAGAGAGGTAGGCAGATCGTGCAGGAGTCTTCGATGGAGGTCCCGATTTCAAATAGGGATGTTGTTTTGGAAAATATAGGGAGCGGTAGATTCTTGGGGAATGAAGCACGAACAGGCATGTATCTGGTATCGAGACTGGCTTGAATGCAATGAGGGGTAAGTCGGGGTCCAAGCGATCGATCGTGTTACGCGACTGCCTATTCCAAAGCACAGTCAGAGGTTTTGGTGGCCTGCAGCGAAAAAATAAGAACGCAGTGTTGCATCCCTGGTACCAGGATCATGGATGTGTCAGGGATGTTGCACAATGTTCCCGGGGAGGGGGGGCGGCTGTTGGGGACCACAACAGGACGTCATTGTACAACCACAGCCAATGACATAGGAAGGGAGCAGGATGTGATTCTGAAGGGAGAATACAGGGATTTCAGTAGGAATTTAAAAAGTAGTCATATCTGGGTTACCCCCAGTGCTACGAGCGAGTGAGGGTGATATTAGGAGGACAGAGCAGGTGAATGCATGTTTGAGAAGTTGGTGCATGGGAGAAGGAATCACGTTTTTGTATAATTGGAATCTCTTCTGGGGAAGATTTGAACTCTGTAAGAAAGACGGTTTGCACGTGAATTGGAAGGCGAATATTATATTGGCAGGGAGATTTGGTAGTGCTGCTCGGGAGGATTTAAACTAGTAAGGTTGGGCGGTGGGACCACGGTAATAGTGCAGAAAGAGATCAATTTGAAACTGGTTAAGTTGAGAATAAAAGCGAGTCAAACAGTCAGGGCAGGCAGGGACAATGTGGAGAACAACGTAGGACTAATAAATTATACTGTATTTATTTAAATGCAAGAGCCTAACAGGGAATACAGATGAACTCAGGGCCTGGTTTGGAACTGGGGACTTGCATATCATAGTAATCACATTAACTTGGCACAGGTATAGACAGGACTTGCAGCTTAATGTTCCAGGATGCAAACGCTACAAGAAGGACAGAAAGGGGGAAAGAGAGGGGAGAATGACGTTTTAGATAATGGATAACATTGCAGCTTTATTGAGGGAGGATATTTCCGGAAATACATCCAGGGCAGTTATTTCAGTGGACCGGAGAAATAATAATAAGATGATGATCACCTGACTGACATTACATTATAGACCCTTAATACTTAGGGGGAAATTAAAAAAACAGATTTGTCAGGTGATTCCAGTTATCTCTAAGAATAATAGAGTGGTTCTGGTCAGGGAGTTTAACTTTCCGCACATAGACTGGAACTCCCGTAGTATTAAGTGTTGAGATGGAGAGGAATCTTTTCAGAGTGTGCAAGAAAGTTTTCTGATTCAGTATGTGGATGTGTCCAGCAGAGAAGTTGCAAACCTTGACTGACTCTTGGGAAATAAGGCAGGGCGGGTCACTGAGGTTTCAGAGCGGGAGCAATTTGGTGCCAGCGACCATAATTCTGTCAGTTTTGAAATAATAATGGAAAAGATAGACCAGATCTAAAAGTTGAAGATGCAAATTTGAGAAAGGCTAACTTTCATGATATTAGGCAAGGACTTTCAAAAGCTTGTTGTGGAAAGATATTCGAAAGTAACGGAATGACTGATAAATGGGAAACCTTCAGAAATCTGATAATGTGAGCACAGAGACAGTACCTTCCTTTTATGATGAATGGAAAGTCTGGGAGATGTATGGAATGGCGGATGCCTAAAGAAACTCAGGGTATGCTTAAGAAATAAAAGAACATACGCCAGGGAAAGATTGAATGAATCCTTCAAAGAGCATAAAGGCAGTAGGAAATGCTTAAGAGGGAATTCAAGAGGCCAAAAAGTGGACATGAAATAGCTTTATAAAATAGCTTTTAGGAGAGTTCAGAGGGTTTTTACCATTACATGAAGGACAAAAGAGTGACTAGGGTGAGCATAAGGCCACTCAAAGATCAGCAAGGCGGCCTTTTTGTGGAGCCGCAGGAGTTGAGAGAGATAATAAATGAAAACTATGCATTCGGTGTTCACTGTGGAGAAGAACATGGAAAATATAGCATGTAGGACAATAGATGGTGAAGTCTTTAAAAATGTCCATAGTACAGCGGAGAAAACGCAAAATGAATTAAACTCATAAAAGTGGATAAATCTCTATGGGAAGATAGAGAAGTGATTTCTGGGCACGTTGCTGAGATATCTGAATAACCAATAGTCACAGTTGAGTTTCTGGGAGCTGGAGCGTGGTTGGGGTGGTGCCATTATTTCAGAAATGTGGTAAGAGCAAGCCAGGCAATTATAGACCGGTGAGCCTGACATCAGTGGTGGGCAGGTTGTTGCAGACAATTCTGGCTGATAGGATGTACAAGTATTTGGAAAGTCAAGGACTGATTATGCATAGTCAACATGTTTTTTTTTGTGTGGGTAAACATGTCTCGCGAACTTGACAGAGTTCTTTTGAAGAAGTAGCAAAGAAGGTCAATGAGGGCAGAGAGGTAGACTTGATAGATATAGACTTCGGTAAGGTGTTTGACATGGTTCTCCATGGGAGACTGGTTACCAAGGTTAGATCTCATGGAATAAAGGTAGAAATAGCTATTTGGATACTGAACAGGCTCGAAGCTCAAAGAAAGAGGGTGGTGGTGGAGGGTAGATTTTCAAATGGAGTCCTATGAACAGTGGAGTGCTACATGGATCGGTCCTGGATCTCCTACTTTTTTGTCATTTATATGAATAATTTGGATGTGAGCATAAGTGGTATAGTTAGTAAATTTGCGGATGAGACCAAAATTGGAAATGTAGGGGACAGGAAAGAAGGTTACATCAGATTACAACAGAATCTTGATAAGATGGGCCAGTGGTTTAAGGAGCAGCAGATGGATTTTAATTTAGATAAAGGAGATGTGCTGCATTTTCGAAAAGGAGATCTTAGCAGGACCTATGCACAAAATGGTAATGTCCTAGGGCGTGTGACTGAAAAAAAAAGACCGTAGACTGCAAGTCCATAGCTCCTCAAAAGTAATGTCACAGGTATTGGACAATGAAGAAGGCGTTTCATATGCTTTTCTTTATTGGTCACAGTTTTGAGTATAGGAGCTAGCAGGTCACCTTGCGGCTGTGCAGGACATTGGATAGGCAACTTATGGAATATTGTGTGCAATTCTGGTCTCCTTCCTAACGGAAGAATGCTGTGAAACTAGAAATGTTTCAGAAAACTTCTTCAAAGATGTTGCCAAGGCTGGAGGACTTGAGCTACTGAGAGATTAAATACGCTGGAGGTGTTTTGCCTGGAGAGTTGGATGCTGAGGGGCCACCTTATAGAGGTATATGAAATCAAGAGGCATGGATAGGATAAATACACAAAGTCTCTTCCCTGGGGTGGTGGAGTCCAAAACTAGAGGGTACAGGTTTAGAGTGAGATGGAAAAGATACAAAAGAGACATAAGCAGCAACGTCTTCACACAGTGAGTGGCACGTGTATTGGATGAGCTGCTCAAGGAAATGGTGAAGGCTGGTACAATTGCAATATTTGAAAGGCATTGGAAGGGTATATGAATAAGTAGGGTTTAGATGGACAGAGACCAGGTGCCGGCAGGTGGGACAAGATTTGGTTGGGATATCTGGTCGGTATGGACGAGTTAGACTGAAGAGTCTTTTCCATGCTGTACATGCTCTATGACTCTATGACTCTATGATGCAGACACTGTGTCAGATGAGTAATGTCGCTGTACATGTAACTCAGAGGCACAGTTTACTGCATGAAAGACACGGTTTCAAAACTTAGAACATAGAAGAATACAGCGCAGTACAGGCCCTTTGGCCCTCGATGTTGCGCCGATCCAAGCCCACCTAACCTATACTAACCCACTATCCTCCATATACCTATCCAATGCCCGCTTAAATGCCCATAAAGAGGGAGAGTCCACCACTGCTACTGGCAGGGCATTCCATGAACTTACGACTCGCTGAGTGAAGAACCTACCCCTAACTTCAGTCCTATATCTACCCCCCCTTAATTTAAAGCTATGCCCCCTCGTAATAGCTGACTCCATACGTGGAAAAAG
>NC_057730.1:568593-589840 GCF_004010195.1 Chiloscyllium plagiosum | reverse complement strand
TCCACATATCATTTATACTCTTGCCTTGGAGTCTACTTTTCCAAGCCACACATCCTAAGTCATGCCTCACCGCATCATAATATCCCTGACTCCAGCTATAACTCTTGCCCTGTAGTACACACTTGTCCCTCTCCATCACAAGAGTAAAAATCACCGAATTATGGTCACTATCCCCAAAGTGCTCACCTACCTCTAATTCTAACACCTGGCCTGGTTCGTTACCCAGAACCAAATCCAGTATGGCCTCACCTCTTGTTGGCCTGTCTACATATTGTGTCAGGAAACTCTCCTGCACACATTGAACAAAAACTGACCCATCTAACGAACTTGAGCTATAGCTTTCCCAATCAATATCAGGAAAGTTAAAGTCCCCCATAACAACCACCCTTTACTGTCACTCATCTCCTGAATCACCTTCCCTATCCTTTCTTCAATGATTCTAGGACTATTAGGAGGCCTGTAAAAGACTCCTAACAGGGTGACCTCACCTTTCCTATTCCTAACCTCAGCCCAAACTACCTCAGATGGCAAGTCCTCATCCATCGTCCTTTCCACCACTGTAATACTTACCACAGATGATGTCAGAACCTAAATTCAGCTGACAGGAATTGGGAATAAAAACGAATATTGGTGGCTATGACATTTTTAGGGAAAATATTAAAGAAGTGCAGGAAGAATTTAAGATATCAGGTAGAAGATTAGATGTGCAACATTAAATGTAGTCATTTCTGTTTGACCCCAAATGCCACACACAAGCGGGAAAGGAATGAAAGGTTAATGGAGAAAAAACATTGGCTGAAGAACTGGTGTATTCTTCAGGAATTAAGGTTTTTGGGAAATTTGAATGCCTTTCGAAATGGCAAAAACAAAATTCAAAAGGATTGGCCAAATCTAATCTGTAAAGCCACCAATATCTCAGCAGGGAGATTTGCTCACTTTCTGTAGGGAGACTTCATATTGATAAAGAAGGCAAGTGGGCGTATACTAAGTAGCAGTATAAACGTTAGAATAGATGGAAAAGGTTCTGAATTTGAGTAGAGCACAACAATATGAAATAGCAAAGACGAGGGAGGCAGAGTATATAGCAATTCTAGAAAATGAAATTATATTCATTTCAGTACAAGGGGTGTCACAGGAAAGGCTGATAAACTCAGGGTATGTTTAAGAACATGGGATTGGGACATCAGTGTTCTTACAAAAACCTGGCAGAGAGATTTTCAGACTGCCAATTCATTGACCCTGGTGTTAGGTGCTACACAAAAGTTAGAAAATGAGACATTGGGTGATGGCTGGCGTGTTCGAATAAGGAATACGTTATTGCTGTAACTGGGGAAGCTGTTTCTAAAAAATCGTCCAGTGCAAGTATATCGGTAAAAATTAAAAACAAGAATGGAAAGGTCACTTTGATGAGATTGTATTATGTGCTCACTAATGGTAAGAAAGACATGGAGAAACAAATATATAGGGCGATCTCAGATATGTGTAAAGTTAAGAAGATTGGATTAATGTGGGTTTTAATTTTCAAACATTGACTATGACTACCATAGTGTTAAAGGTTTGGATGGTGAAAAATGTGTTAAATGTGGTCAAGAAAATTTTCTTCGTCAATATGTGGATGCTCCTTAATGAGAAGGAACAAAATTAGATCTTATTTTGCGTAAAACGTGAGGGGCATTTTTTGACATAAAAGCAGGGGAATGCATTGGGTCGAACGATTATAACGCTATTAGTTTCTCAATGATTATCGAGAAGAATAAGTCTTCCATAAATATGATCATTTTAATTGGAGAACCACATATTTAATGGTATGAGTAAATGGCTTTCAAAGAAAGATTGAAGTACACTGTTACCAATCTGATAAGTGGGAGGAGTTCAACAGAGCTGCGACGAGAACTAGAGGGGTTATGTTCCTGTCAGAGTGGACGGTTAGGTTGGTAAAGTTATGGAACAATAGATGGATAAAGTTAGTGAGGTTCGACTCAGAAATAAAAGAGAATCTTACTTTAGATATAGACAACTTATTTCAATTGAATCCCTTGTTCAATATTAAGTGTATGGGGCATTGTTAATTCGGAAACCAGGAAGGCAAAAAAGGATAAAAGGTAGCACTGGCAGATAAATTTAGGGATAATCCAAACCGATTCTACAACTACATTAAGAGAAAGAGTGTTACAAGTGAGAGGGTAGGGACGCTTGAAGATCACAGAGAATAACTTTGTGTTCAACCCTAGGAGTTAGGGAATAAAATATCCCATTCCCGGGGCACCAGGTAGCGGAAAACACACGCTATTGTCTGTTTCTCGCATTGATCCAGATCGGATTCTAAATACCATTTGTCAGCCCATTAATCAGTTTGATCAAGATCCTTTCGTAATCTCAGAAAACCTTCTTTAGTGCCTACTGTGCGACCAAGTTTGGTGTCATCCGCACACTTACTTATCGTACCATCTATATCCTGATAAAAAAACATATAGATAAATGACAACGAAAATCCAGAACTCTGTGGAACAGTGTTGGCCACAAGCCTCCAACCCGAAAAGCAACCATTGACCATTACTCTCTGCCTCCTGCATTACGCCAATTGAAATTGCTGGAGAGAACTCAGCAGTTCTGATATCATCTGAGCAGACAGAAACAGAAGTAACTTTCTTGCGTCCACATGTCATTTTTTGTAGAATAAGCTCTTATCACACTCGATATGTTAATTCTGTTTCTGTCTCCAGAATCTCCCTTATATGTTGCATTCTCCAAAATTTTGTGCTTGCATTTCAGATTTCCATTATCTCTAACAATTTTCTTTTCTTGATGGTTCTAGCTGTTGAATCTAGTTATATTTGGACAAAATGAAACACTCCTGTTCCTATCACGTATGCCTGTAAAACTTCTATTACGCTGGATTCTGCTTCTTCTTTTAAAAAAAACTAACTTTTTGTCAATATCCTCTTAAAAACGCGAATCACAGCAAATTGATTTTGATTTAAAAGACGTTTTAGAGTCCGCCACATTTTACCAAACAAGAAGAATAGATTATTGATAATAACATAGAACATTGAACATTATCGCGCAGTACAGGCCCTTCAGCTCTCGATGTTGCGCTGACATGTGGAATGAATCTGAATTCTATCAACCTTACACGATTCCATTTTCACCTACAGGTTTATCCAATGACATTTAAATACTCTTAAATTTGTTGAGTCTACGACTGTTACAGAAATGCATTCCGCACCCGTACTACATACTGAGTACAGACACTACAACTGGTATCTGTCCGACATCTATCACCCCTCAAATTATAGTTATGTCCCCTCGTGGGAGCCATCACCGTCCGAGGAAGGAGGCTCCCACTGTCGATCCTAACCAACCGTCTGATAATCTTGTATGTCTCAATTAAGTCATCTCTCAAACTTCTTCTTTCTAACAAAAACAGCCTCAAGTCCCTCACTCTTTCCTCATAAGACCTTCCCTCCATACCAGTCAACATCCTATTAAATCGCCTCTGCACCCTTTCCAAAACTTCCACATCCTTCTTAGAATGTGGTTAGCAGAACTGCATGAAATAATCCAAGTGCAGCCGTACCAGAGTTTTGTACAGCTGCGACGTGACTTCATGGTTCCAAAACTTAATCCCTCTTACCAATAGAAGCTTAGACACCGTATGTCTTATTAATAATCCTATAAACCTGGGTGGTAATTTTCTGGGAGCTGTGCACATGGACATCGTCTGTGTCCTTTATGACTAAGCTTGTCTCGTCAGGCTCTGAAAGCTTTTAATAAATTGTTCAGAATAATTACAGCAACGATCGTTGTCACGCAGCCCATCATCTCAGTACCAGCTCGGAATGAACCATATCCCAACTGTTACTCTCAATCAACTCCCTGTTTCCCCACTCATTTTGTTCTCTCTTTATTATTTTTAAAAATTATGTCCAGATTAGACCCTACAGCACATTTAAAATTGTCGAGTTATATTCACGTGGTCATTCAGCAATCCGTCTTCAAGATGTCATCTGTTCCCTGACTCTGCATTTCATTTCATTTTGCTTGTCAGAAAGTGATGTTTGAAAACTCTTGACTGGGAGATATCACTGTATCCCCTTCTAGTCTCCTCAGCCCCCGGCCTCTCATTTCTGTCTCCTAGTCAATGTCATATCCATTCTGTCACTGACACATTAGTCCTTGGATTTTCATGAACATGCTTCTTGTACATATCACTTTCGGACTTGGACTGAAGTCAAAATATGTGAGTCTTACTGCTTTAAAGCAATAAAAGGTATTAAGATGATTATAAATTGAAATGAAAATGCTGAAGCACAGTGTGTATTGAAGATTCAGAATTGACTTATTAGGGCAACGAGAATGCAATCTTGTGTATGATCCGAGCAAATATGCCCACGTTGGTTGGCTCCTATTCTGGAGGAGGAGAGACCAGCACAGCAACAGCATATTGATTGTGTTTTTTTGGCGGGGGGAGCGTGGAGTTTCAAATGGTTACACTATTATACATGGACAACACAGCAGAATCATCTGGCCTATGAAAAGGAAAATCCATCATTCTCCCTCACAACTAACATTACTAGAGCAATTGGTGATGCCACATGAGACCAATAGCCAGTGATATCAACATCCAACCCAGTCTAGTTATTATTGTTAACTGTAAGTACCATACTGAAAGGAGTTAACTGACACTGTTTGTTCAATGACTGTGATTGATATTTGTCTCCACGGATTGTAGTTGTGTCACTGGAGGCTCTTCCTTCTCTTATTAGTAACGGACTTCATTCAATGTGTTATCCCATTTTAGCAGCAGATCTATTACATCCGACTCTAACAAGAATCAGCAGCTGCAGAGACAGGGAGAGGAGAGTTCAGACTCTATGAATAGACTGGAAATTTTCAACAATGGATCAGAACCTGAGAACAATAGACTGGAATGTTACAACAATGGAAAGAAGTTTATCCTCGGGTCTTTACTTTATTTCATTGTCTTGGTCAACATTTGAATATCGGATATTAGGTGCACTCATGATGATTCAGGCGGGTTACTATCCCACCCTCGCCATTGTTGGGATTCCTGGTAAGTCTTTCTATTTCTATCTATTAATTAATCCCATCAACCATGGTGAACTTCATCGCTATTTGTGTTATCAATATTTGGTAAAGATAGAAACTATTGTCTTCGGTTTCACTTGCAAACTCCACTTATTACATATAAATTTCAGATCCCGCTTCCCCTTCTTTCCTCTCTATAACTCCTAATCTCTGCCCTCGCAAAAATCTGAAAACAATACTCTTCAGAAACACCAAGTTCGCTTTTGCCCTGAATTGATGAATGTTTTGGTATTCTCTCCATAACCAAGCCTATCCACTCATGGCTCGAAGATATCACCTTGCCCCATCTTGGTGTCAGGTCTGTGATGTAGATGTTTACGCCTTATTAAAATTCAGATATTACGATTCCAGCTCTTTTTCAGATCTTTCAGATTCAAATATTTCAATCATAACCTTGTTCTTCTCTCCAAAGTATATTCATGAGGCTCTTGCTCGAATAGTCTGTGTTGTCTGCATCGCTCCCCGTACTGAACAGATATCTAGTCCGGCTCTCTAGATCAATGCACTGCCAGCGTTTCACTCTGTGCAGTTTACTGGGTTGGACTGAGCAGAGTTTGGACTACATAGTGCTCGGCGCTGAACCGATATTTCCTCTGCGTTCATAGTTCTCTGTGTTAGATTGAGACTGTAATATAACTAATCATTTCAGGTGATCTAGCAATGCCTTTACTTCTCATTCTTGTGATTGGACCCTCTGTCTGTCACTCCATTAATGTTGCAATATGCCTATGCATAGTGGAGAATACTCACTGTGCTGTCAGCAACCACAACCTCTTAATTCAGAGCAGACAGCCATTCCAATCGACTTCCTATCTCCATGTAGAAAGAAAGAATGACCTCTCGGATAAAGGTTGTCCCCTTGGTACACTCTTCAGAACAAATCCCCCCCCCCCACCCCCAACCACTACCACACCCCACTGCTAGCCAAACACATCAAAATATACCGGGTGTACTGAGAGTAGTAGGGCCACTGGGAAACTTAGGGGGCAGACCATCAGCGTGTTGGAGCAACACTTCCAATGTCTGAATTGGGTCAGAATGAAGCATCCAGTGCACACTGTACCACTAAGTCCAATAATCCCTCCCTGCACAGGTTTTTCTTCTTCCTGAAAACATCCATAATTTAACGATTACCAACGTTTTATTCCATCTGCCAAAGTGTCCATTTATTAACCATTTACCAATTCTTGATCTATTCTTGATAGCGTTGTTTCCTGTCCATCTTTGCTTCGTTAATCAGTTCAGCTAATGCTTTGTTCAATTCATCAAAGCCTTGATTCCGATTGCCAAATGTTTAGTGCTCAGCTCTGGTCGATGCGTCATTATGGTCATTAATTTATATTAAATTGATAAAGTCTAATTTATTCCCGCTTCCGGCTCCGTAACCAGTTCTCCTTACATTCATGTGTAATAGCTTTGAAAGACTGAATACTCCCTTCCATTACCTGTGTAACAGACATGAGAGATTCTCCAGTTGCAGAGTAACAGGCTCGAATGGGTGAATGGCCTCGATCTGTTTCAAAGTTTTGATGATATAAATAGCCTGCTTCAGTATCGGTGTCGTAGTGAATGGTGATGAATACTTTGGAACCATAGGTGAACAACCCACTTCTGGCTTTATGATGGAGGGAAGGGCATTGATGCAGCAGCTGCTAATTGCCCACATTGCCTCTGGATGTCCAGTTTCCATTTGCTTAGTCCTTTAAAGTGCCACAAAACACAGTGGGTGGTACCTTCATTATGAAGACTTTTCCTCCTCCAGGATTGCAAGCTGGGTGCTCCAACAGGTACTGTTCGGGATGGATCAATCTGTGATAAATGATTTAGTGGGAATGTGTCCCTATTGTTTGTCTGTCATCACTTCCAATAGTCTGAATGCTGTGTATTTGAGGCCTTGTGCTGCTCAGTCAGTGCTGAGCCCATTGAGACACTCTTAATTGTAAATCTTGAAGTCCCGCACCCAGATTACATTCTGTGCTTTTGTCACCCTCAGTGCATCCTCTAATTTGTTCTCAGCATTGAGGGGAGCTGGGTTACCACCGAGGTTTGGTGTGGAGTGCAGTAGATGTTCGTTATCAAGACATATCCTTGACCATCTTTAATTTGTTAACATGAAATTTCCGGGTTCTCGAATCAATATTGGTAAATTCCAGGGTAATGGCTTTCCTGAATATACCCCACAGTGCCCACACCATATATACCCATGGAAGGTAATGGGGCTTCCTGAAACATTGTCCATCAGTTCTGATTCCGTGAGTATGACGTTGACAGACTGTTTCCTGACTGGTCAATATGAGGAATAAAGGCGACAATGGAGCAGGGACTAATGGATTAAAAAACTGAGTGAAAGGCACTGTAGCTGAATGTGCGGTGTATTTTTTAAAACGGATTGAGGAAACCACTGCACAAAATAAGGGATTTCGATATGATGTAAAGATTTTGAGAGGCATGGGTGCAAGTTGACTAACATTGAAAACTGAATATGCAGAACTTTTTATATTTGGCAGTGTTATGCAAAAATGAAAAACAAGTTGGGGGATATCTCACAATACGGGATGACATCTGTATGATCGTAAAAGAGGACCTTACATCAAATGATTGAGAAATTGTCTTAACCATATTGTTCTTGTTGCAAAGTTCCAGTTGAGTTGAATTGCGGGAAAAATTCCCAATGTGAGGCTGAGTTGTTCTCACCAAACTCATTGGGCAGAAGGGCTTTTGTGATGTGGATTTTTGTGTCTCTATCACATTCTTTCACCGACATTCACCAGAACACTCCAAACCTGACATTCTATGCCGAACATTCTAAAATTGACATTCTCTGGATCATTTTATACTTGAGGTTTCAATGAAACATTCTATAACTGACATTCCCCGGATCATTCTGTATTCATCATTCCCCGTAACATTCCGTAACTGACAGTAGTTATGAATAGTCAGGTAGCAGCTAATTGAACAAAAGGTAAGATTCCAAGGGAAGGTATGCCGTTCCAGGGAGAAAGGCACAATGTTCTGAATCCCCTCAGGCAGGTGGTGAATATGATTTCCGAGCGATTACATTTCTTGACAATAGAGGATCGACCACAATTTAGACTAAAACACAGAAATTTTCAAATTCTGCTCGTCTTCAAGAAATTGCAAGAGAATTATTCAGGACAGCAACGGGTTGACATGTCGTATTATGAACTGGAAGGAAGTGATCTGTGTCTGCTGTCAGGTTATCGAGTATGTGGGAATGTTCGATAAATCGTCTGCTCTTATGGCTTCTCTCTGTGTTTAGGGAGGGAGTGTTTCTTGTGTTTTATGGCACATTTCTGTCGCGAGTTCAGACCTTCCCTTTTGTTATTTCAACTCCAATTATTTTAGTGAATCTCATTTGAAAGTCTCATTGGGACGTTAATCAAAGCGGTCACTCTGCAACCAGGTTGATATGTAACTTGTTTGCTTTCCTTTCTCACAGTTAACATAATTACGATCTACGTCCTGCTTGAAAAAGATTGTGGATTGTCTCCATGTATCAGTCGTTACCTGGGGGCCATGGCAATGGCGGATCTACTGGTCATTATCTTCGACCTGCTATTGAGACACATTCCCATTGTTTATCAGGAACAGTTTTATTTCCTGAAATCCATCCGTGTGTGTAATATACACGCCATCTTTCTTTATGCAGCCACTGACTGTTCTGTCTGGTTCACGGTCGCATTCACGTTTGATCGATTCGTGGCCATTTGTTGCCAGAAGCTGAAAAGTAAATACTGCAATAAGAAAACGACGGATTTGGTTCTGGGAACAGTGACTGTGCTGAGCTGTTTAAAGAACATTTACTGGTATTTTATGCTCCCAGGTCGTTATTGGCTGTGGAACGCCCCCTGGTTTTGTGATGTAACAGACGAGGTTCTATTATCCCGTGTCTGGGTGACAATTGAGTTCCTCCACCACATTCTAACACCGGCTGTGCCATTTCCCCTGATTCTGCTGCTCAATGTTTTCACTGTCAGACACATTTTAGTGACCAGCAAAGCACGCAGGAGACTCCGGTCTCACACCAATGAGAACCCTCAATCTGACCCAGCAATGAGAAATCGAAAAAAATCCATCATCTTACTGTTTGTGATATCCGCCAATTTCATCTTGTTATGGTCAATGTTAATGGTTTACTCTATATGGTTCCGGATGTATTACATTGGTTATCGGTCTATAATTCTAGCTGCATTTGTGCGGGAATTGGGCTTCATGCTACAGCTCCTCAGTTGCTGCACAAATACCGCTATTTATGCCGTGACCCAAACGAAGTTCAAAACTCAGCTGAAGAACGTGATGAAATATCCCTTTACCCAAATTCATCAATCGATCAAATTCACTCATTAATCAATCCAACCGGAAATTTCTTATTTGAGTTCAATATTTCAGCAATCAAGCGGCCTTTTGCTGGTTTCTCCAATCTTATCACACAAAGGTTTACAGAAACACATTTCAATGTATCTTTCAATTCAGGGGCCAATAAGAAAACAAACCATTCCACTGACTGTACAATCGAATGATGCATACATACATTCAAATTGTAGACAATACAAATGCTCATTAAAATGTCCCAAACAGCCGAGTTAAAGATATTGCTGTTTGTTTTTGTGCTGGAGAAGCTTCGCTGGAGAGAGAGAGGCAAAGCCCCAAGTCATGATTCTTGGGAAAGGAGAGGGGACCGAACCGATCTCAGAAGTAGCGTTTAAGACACTCTGGGCTTACTTTGACCTTAGGGACCCCTACCCCGACCTAGCCTTTGGCAAAATTCATCTCACTACCCCTATCCCCCAACTCCACTCAACAGCATTCGTCCTCCCCCTCTCTCTCTGTCTCTCTCTCACTCTCTTGGACAATCTACATCCACAGCTGTTCCTCATTTTCACACCCCCTCTCTTATGCACTGTCCCCATTTCCTCTCCACTTCTGTATCTGCACATTTCTCTCCCTCTCTATCTCTCTCTCCCCAATCTCCCTTTCTCTCTCCCTTGCCAGTTCACTCTCTCTCTTCCCTTCCACTCGCTCTCTCTCACACTTCAGTTACTCCACTCGCCTCCTCGCTTCTCTCCTTCCGATTTCCTCTCACTCTCATGCTGTCTGTCTCCCTCCCGCCTTTATATCTCTCCTCCATTTTCTCACTTCTCCCAACAGCCCACATCATTCCGTCGCCCCATCCCACCTCCGCAGCCTATCCACCCACATCCTGTCTCGAGTCAGAGGGAGAGGGAACGACAAGTGAGAGAGATTCAGTCAGACAGAAAGGGAGGGAATGGGGCAGCAGAGACAGAGAGAGAGAAAATCAAACAGATGGTGTGTGAGAGAAAGAGAGCGAGTTAGACAGACAGATGGAAGTGAGAGAGAGGGACTGATTCAGAAAACCATTGACAGCGATAGTAAGGCAGTCAGACAAAGGGAGAGAGAAAGTCAGACAGAGGAAGAGGGAGAGGAAATGAGTCAGCAACCTTGTCTTTGGTGTGAATGGGGCTGAGAACATAGCTTATCGTGTGAAATCATTGCTGTGTTCATTGAAGGGTGTGTGTACTGTGCTGTTGAGTGACCCTTTGCGTCTGTTAGTGATTAAAATTGATGGAAACGTATTCCGGTGACTATCACTGTATCCGGACTGGCTGTGAATGTCACAGAGACTGAGAGAATGGACCACGGAATGGAGGGTCACAAGTGAGAAGAATTGACGGTTGATATGTTGGAAATTAGGGCCATTCGTCACCTGACACACCACCACAAATCTTAGCCCATTTGCTCCCTTCCTTACACTCTTTCCCTATCCTGTCCCACCGCACCCTTCCCTCAGAAAAGCTCCCAAGGTCTTTTCTTATTTTGTACGTACTATGTTGCTTTTCTCAGAATATTCAACAATTTGAGAACTGGAACGAAAACAAAAGACGGAACAGTCAGTGCAAAAGATTTGAAAATGGCTCTGCATCTTCTTGACTACCTTTAATTGCTGCAGTCCGAGTGATGATCCTACTCACACAATTATATTCAGTGAGGACTTGTAGGATTTTCATGCACTGGTGATAAGGAGTGCTGATATCTGTGTCAATTACAATGATTGTAGTTTGTATATCACCTTTAACAGAATAGAAATAAAGAAAATAGAAACAGTAGTAGATTGTTACTGTGTTTGGTATTGCTCTGGTATTCAGTGTGATCAAGGCTAGTCATTCTATTCAGTAGCCTGCTATGATAGGGGGGGCACGGGGGGTGGGAACCTAAATTGCAGTTCCAAAGTAAAGGCGGTTCAGGGTTGTGAGGGTCGGGATAGGTTTAGAAGGTCGAGGGAGGGCACCAGAAATCAGATTGTTGTTTTGAGTTGTGCATCCTTCAATGCAAGGAGCATCCAGAATAAAGTGGGTGAACTTGCAGCATGGGTTGCTACCTGGGATTTCGATGTTGTGGTCATTTCAGAGACATGGCTCGAGAAGAGACAGGAATGGTTGTTGCAGATTCGATCATTCTGATGTTTCAATCAGAACAGTAAAGATGGTAGGGGGAGGGGTTTGGCATTGTTAATCACGGGTAGTATTACAACAACTCAGATACTGATTGAGGACTCATTCACTGAGGTAGTTTGGGCTGAGGAGAGAAACAGGAAAGAAGAGGTCAGCCTGTAGGGAATTTATGATGGGCCCCCGAATTGTTCCAGGAATGTAGAAGAAAGGATAGCAAAGGTTATACTCGATCGGAACGGGTATAATAGGGTAGTTGTTATGTTATAACTTCCTCTTTATTGACCGGGAATGCTATATTTTAAAGAGTTTAGATGGGTCCATTTTTATTCAATGTGTGCAGGATGGTTTTCTGACATATTATGTGGATAGGCCAACAAGGGGCGATGCCCTATTGGATTTGGTACGAGAGAATGATTCTGGCCAGGTGTTAAATTTGGAGGTAGGTGAGCACTTTGGCGATAGTGATCACAATTCGCATATATTTACAATAGCAATGGGCATGGATAAGTATATACTTCAGGGAAAGATGCAAAACGGGGGAAAGGCAATTATAGTGCGATTGACAAGAGTTAAGGTGCATAGGATGGGGAAGGAAACTACAACAGATGGACAAACGTGAAGTGTGGTGATTATTCACGGAACAGCTACTGCATGCCCTTGATAAGTATATACCTATCAGGCAGGGAGGCAGATGACGAGAGAGGGAGCCATGGTCTTTAAAGAAGTTGAAACTCTTGTCAAGACAAAAAAGAAGGCTTATGTGACGCTGAGGCGTGAAGGCTCAGTTGGGGTGGTTGAGAGTTATATTTTAGCCAGAAATGCATTTGGGGGAGGGTGAAGAAGATCCAAGAGGGGACATTAGAAGTTATTGGCGGAATCAGATCAAGGAAAACCCTCAGATCTTCTATAGGTATATCAGGAATAAAAGAATGACAAGAGAATATTTAGGGCCAATCAAAGACAGTAATGGGAACCTGAGCATGCATTCTGTGGACATAGGCGAAGCGACTAATGAATATTTTTTGTCAGTATTAACAATGGAATAGGGCAATATTAGTGTGAATACAGCGATACAGGCTGCTGGATTAGATGGGATTGTGGTTGACCAAAAGGAGGCTTTAGCCATTTTGGAAGATCTGAAAATAGATAAGGCCCCTGGTTCTGATGGGATTAATCCTTGGATTCTCTAGTAAACCAGGTTGGGGATAGCAGAGCCTTTCACTTTGAACTTTATGTCATCATTGGCGACTGGAGTAGTGCTAAAAGACTGGAGGAGAGTAAATGTTATCCAACTGTTTAAGGAAGGGAGTCAGGATACCCCTGCTACTGATAGGCCAGCGAGCCTTACTTCAGTTGTGGCTAAGTTGTTGCAAAAGCTTATCAGAGTTAGGATATCTAATCAACTGCAAGGAAATAATTTGTTTATCGACAGTCAAGAGTAGGGCGTACCTAAATAACCTTATGGAGTTCTTCAAGAAGATGACAAAGCAGGTCGATGAAGGTAAATCGGTTGATGTGGTGTATATGGATGTCAGTAAGGCGTTTGATATGGTTCCACACGGTAGGCTACTGTGCAAAATACGGAGTTTAAGGATTGAAATTGATTTAGAGAAGTGGATCTGAAATTGGCTAGCTGAAGGAAGACAGAGCGTAATGGTTGAAGGGAAATGTTCATCCTGAAGCTCAGTTACCAATGGTGTGCTGCAAGGGCCGGTTTGGGATGACTGCAGTTCGTCTTTTTTTTAAATGTTCTGGATGTAGGCATAACAGGACAGGTTAGTAAACTTGCGGGTGACACTAAAGTATGTAGAGTTGTGGGTTATTGAGTGTCATTGATAAGATAAAGAGCTGAGCTGAAAAGTGGCAAATGGAGTTTAATGTGGAAAAGAGTGAAGTAGTTCGCTTCGGAAAAAGTAACAGGAATACAGAATACTGGGTTAATGGTTCAATTCTTTGCAGTTTTGAAGATCAGAGAGGTCTCTGTGTCCAGGTGCATAAATCCCTGGAACTTGCCACTCAGTTTGATAGTTTTGTCAAGACAGCATATGATGTGTTGGCGTTTATTAATAGCGGGATTCAGTTTAGGAGCCATGAGGTCATGATTCAGCAGTGCAAGACACTGGTAAGGCCGCGCCTGGAGTATTGTGTACAGTCCTGGTCACCGCAGTATAGGAAGGATTTGGAAGCTTTGGAAAGGCTCCAGAATAGCTATTCTAGGATGGTGCCTGGTATGGAATTAAGGTCTTATGCGGAAAAGCTGACAGAACTGAGGCTGTTTTAGTTGGAGAGAAGAAGTTTGAGAGTTCACTTAATCGAGATGTATAAGATCATCAAATAGTTAAGTAAATGGAAAATGAGAGCCTTTTTCCTCGGATGGTGAGAGCTAGAACGAGGGGACATAGCGTTAAATTGAGTGGTAGTAGATTTAGGACAGGCATCATGTGTAATTTCTTTACTCAGAGAGTAGTCGGGGCGTGGAATGGCTTGCCTGCAGCAGTCGTAGACTCGCCAACATAATGTGAATTTAAATTGGCGTTGAACATACATGTGGATAACAATTGAATGGTGTAGATTATATTGTCATCAGATTACTTTCAAGCTCGGCGCACCATTGAGGACCAAAGGGCCTGCGTGTTACCTACTATGTTCTATGGCACATAGTTCTGATCGCTTTAGCCCTCAGAACTATTTGTTCGTCTTGGAAACATTCCATGCATTGGCTTTAACGGCTTTCTCTGGCAGAAAATTCCACACGGTCACCAGTCTCAGAGTTCGAGTGGCCTGCCCCACACCCATAAAATGTGATTCGCACGTCGCTGGTTCGGGACTGTTTGGTCATTGGGGGCATCCTTCCTAGAAATACCATATTAGTCCTGTTAGAATTTTACTAGCTTCTGTGACATTCTACTTCATTCTTTAAAAAGTCGTTGGATTTCATCTTAACCAATCCATTCTGTCCCCATATGTCAGTCCTGCCATCCGAGCAATCGGTCTGTTAATTCTTTGTTGTGCAGACACATTTGCCAAAACTGCAAACAACACTCCAAGTATGGTCTCTGCAAAGCACCACAATTTCAGCAAGATATCCCTGTTCCTGTATTCAAATCCTCTTCCTACTATAGCTAACGCACCATTTGCCTCATTTACCTCCAGCTGCACCTGCATGCTTACTTTCAGAGTCTTGCGTACCCAGATAACATGAATTGTTTCCTCTTTCCATTTCGTAAATGCATGCTGTCTGACTGTCCCATCCTGTTACTGTTATCCAGTGTTAGGCAAACTAATCTTTCATTCCATGCTTCATCTCGAGCTTCTTTTCTAAATCGTCTGGTCACATTAGGTTCCCTCCAATTGATAAAAAAAAAATTCAGAATCTAAGAATATTGGAAGGTAATCAAATTACACTATTTAGGTTTAATCCTCTTGTTTCTCATTAAATCCATTATGTCTTGGCCCATTTTGTTGTGTACTCTTGGGTGGAGATTATCGTGTGATGTGTTTTGTTTGCTTTTAATCCCATCAAATTTCCCAACACCATTTCCTCACTAATACTGATATTCTTCAGATCCTCCCTCTCATGTTCTCCCCAGCACTTAAGAAAACTATTTGTCATCCTTTGTGATGATGCAATCAAAAAGGGTGTCACAGTCGCTCTGTGGTTAACAATGCTTCCTCACAACAGGGAAATCAGGGTTCGATTCCAGCCTCAGGCATCTGTCTGTGGAGTTTGCATATTCTGCCAGTGCCTGCTTGTGTTTCTGACGGCTGTGCTGATTTCCTTCCAAAATCAAAAAGATGGGCAGATTTGGTGAGTTGACGCGGATAAATCGCACATAGCTTTCAGAGATATGTAGCTTAGGGGTAAATATCGGTGTGTTACGCTTTAGATTCTCGGTGTGGACTTGTTAAGCCAGCTGACCTGTTTCCATGCACAGTTCTTCTGTGGTTCAATGTATGCAGCTTTTTGGATTGTCTTTATTCCACATTTTAACTGCGCTTGTTCGGATTGTAAGTGATTCATTTTCATTGATTTTCTTTTCTATCTCTGTGTACCTTCAGGAGCTTTTACAAATAGTTTGTATTTCACAACCTTACACTTCCACTTCTTTCCCTTCTTAATCAGTTCCTTAGTTGATTTGTGCTGAAGTCGGAACTGCTCCCACTCTTCAGGTGTGCTGATCTTTTTAGCCAATATGTCCGCTTCTTCCTTGGATCTACTACTTTCCCTAATAAACCTCATTAGACATGTATGCGCCAGCCTTCAGATAGTGTGGTTCTGTTCGCCGAGCTGGAAATTTGTGTTGCAGACGTTTTGTCCCCTGTCTAGGTGACATCCTCAGTGCTTGGGAGCCTCCTGTGAAGTGCTTCTGTGATGTTTCCTCTGGAATTTATAGTGATTTGTATCTAGATATAGTTGTAGATACAAATCACTGTAAATGCCAGCGGAAACATCACAGAAACGCTTCACAGAAGGCTCCCAAGCACTGAGGATGTCATCTAGACAGGGGACGAAACGTCTGCAACACAAATTCCCAGCTCGGCGAACAGAACCACAACAACAAGCACCCGAGCTACAAATCTTCTCCCAAACTTTGGACCCTTCAGTTAGATTCCCTACGTGTAGAAACAGGCGCTTCGGCCCAAGCAGTCCGCACTGACCCGCCGAATAGTCACCCAACCAGATCCATTTCCCTCTGACTAATGCACCTAGAGCTATGGGCAATTTAGCATAACCAGTTCACCTGACCTGCACATCTTTGGACTGTGGGAGGAAACCGCAGCACCCGGAGGCAGCCCACGCAGACACGGGGCAAATGTACAAACTCCACACAGTCAGTTGCTCGAGGCTCGAATCGAACCTGGGACCTTGGTGCTGTGAGGCAGCAGTGATAGCCACTGGTCCACCTTGCCGCCCTTTCCCATTTTATTTGATGCCAGATTGCACTAAACAACATTTGCAGTTCAACCAAGACCTCGATAAATGCTTGTCATTCATTTGATATATGTTCCCCATTCATTGTAACCTACTCGCATTGTAACCTAACCTACTTACCATCATGTTTTCCTGTATTTGGATTTTTCCCCTAGTCTCAGAATCAACTCTGTCACTCTACATCTTAATAAAGAGTTACATTACTGCCTTCTTCACTCTCCCACAAGAGGTCTCATAGAGCTAGATTGCTAATTATTTCCTTCTTATTACACACTTACTGTTATGAAATTAACATTGCTGTTGCCCCAGCGACCACAGGACTACTGTCTCACTTGATAGAGAGAGAGAGAGAGAGAGACGACTGATGGTGCTTCACCCTGAGGGTCGCTGCGCATCAGGCAAAGGGAAAGGTTAAGAATGTGAAACTGCCATGATGTCCTCAGCTGGTCCAGCGATTAAGCACGTGCTGTTTGTTTCACTCTGTATCACACACCAGCCGTGCAACCAAATCAGCTAACAAACCCGCAGCCATTACATAAATATGCAGTCGAGGCTGGCTTGTACTCCGTTTGGGCACTTCATGGATTGGTGCTGAAAACTATCTTGTATGCACCCCAGGAATGTCTCCTCTACGATATTTTTGCTGACTTGATTTGCTGAGTATATATCCAGATTGAAGTCACCCATAATAACCATAAAACCACAATGTATCAAAACAGACTTACGCTATTCGGCCCATTGAGTCTGTTCTGCCATTTGATTGTGACTGATACGTATCTCAACCCCATTCTACTGCCATCTCCCATAACTGTTAAACTCCTCACAAATCAAGAACCGATCTATTCCTGTCATAAAGGCACTCAACGACTTGACCTCCACTGCTCTGTATGGCAATGTGTTCCATGGAATCACCACAAACTGCCTGAAGAAACTTCCCCTCAACTCCTTTCTAAAGGGTCATCCTTTCGTTTTGAGGTTATGTCCTGGGTTTCATGTCTTTCCCACTAATTGACATATCTTCTCCATGTCCATCGATCCAGGGCTATCAGTGTTCTGTACGTTTCAATCTCACAGAGTCAGACACGTCGATCTGACCACTCCATGTTGAATGTGTTCGGAAACTAAAGAAGTCCCACCTGCCTGCACTTGGCCTGTATCGCTCTGAACATTTTTTAATAATGGACTTTTTCAAATGTGTTTTAAATGTTGGAAATGTACCTGTATACATGACTTCCTCGCGTACTTCATTCTGCACACCAATCACTCTGTGTAAAAGTCGTTGCCTCTCATATTTTATCAATCTTTCTCCTCTCACTCTAAACTCCCCACCCGAGGAAGAAGACATCTGCTGTTCGCCTTATCTACATCCCACTCAAGCGCAGGATGAATAGATTTAATGGTAGGTCCTGGGTAGTGACCTCGGTACCTTTGTAGCTAAAATGGTGCTACAAGTAGCGACTTGTAAACTTTTCACTGTACTCATGTGAGAATAAAGCTAATTTTTCGAAATAAAAATAAACCCCTAATCTTGCAAACCCCACCTTGCGAAAAACTCTCCTATTATTTCTCCCCATGTATAACCCTGAGGATTTTATAAATGTCTATATGGTCAACCTCAACCTCCTATACTGTTGTGAAAGATGTCTTAACCTCTCCCTTCAACTCGAAATTACCATTTCCTGAATCCATCCTGAATCATCTTCTGAACCCTCTCAAGATTAATATCCTTCCTATAACAGGTGATCAGAATGGGACACAGTACTCCAAAAGAGTCCCCACCAGCATACTGTACAACATCACCCTGTTATCCCAACTCCCGCACACAACGGTCTGACCAATGAAAATAAGTGTGTTGAATGCCTTAACCACAATGTCTACTTTTATCACAAACTCCAAAGAATCAAGTAACTGAAATCTGAAGCCTCTCTGTTCTAAAGTACGACCCAATCCCCTACTTTTAATTGTGTATGTCCTCCCTACAACCTTGTTTCTTTTATCAAAACACAATTTATCCAAATTAAACTCCATCTCCCACTCCTCCACCCAGGAGCCTGGTGAAGCCACGTTTGTCGTGTTGCGTGCAGTTCTAGTCAATGCACTGTATGGTGGATGTGGAATCATTGGAAAGGGTTCAGAGGTGATGTAATAGACTGCTGTTTGGTATGGAGAGAAGGTCTTTCGAGGAATGATTGAGAGACTTGAGGTTGTTTTCGTTGGCGAGAAGAGGGTTGAAGGGTGAATTAATTGAAACATATAAGAGAATCAGAGGATTAGACATGTTTGACAATGAGAGCTTTTTCTGCAGATGACGATAGTTAGCAGACATCAGAGGTAGTTTCTTTACTCGGAGAGTAGGGGCATGGAACGTAATGCCTGCAACAGAAATAAACACACCAACGTTAAGAGCATTGAAATGGTCATAGGATAGGCATATGGACGAGAATGGAATAGTGTAGGTCAGATGGACTTCAGATTGGTTCCACAGGTTGGTACAACATTGAGGGCCGAAGTGCCTATATTTCTCTGTTGTGTTCCACGTTCTATGTTGTATAAACGCAATTATGAACTCAGAGTCTTCGAGATGCACAGAAACTGACCACGCCAACCAGATATCTTAAACTTATCTATTCCGATTTGCCAGCACTTGGTCCATAATGTTCTAAATCTTTCTTATTCATTTACACGTTCAGATACATTTTGAATGCTGTAATTGTGCCAGCCTCCACACTTCTTCTGACAGCTCATTTCATACATGCAACACCCTCTGTGTGAAACAGTTGTTCCTTACATCCTTTTGATATCTTTCCCCTTTCACAACAAACTTATGTTCTGGACTCCCCCACCACAAGGTAAAGATCTTATCTATTTCCCCGATCCATGCTTCTCATGATTTTCTAAACCTCGACAAGTCAGCCCTCAGCGTTTGAAGCCACAGGAAAAACAGACCCAGTGTCGTCAGCCTCTCCCAACAGCTCAAGTGCTCCAACCGTGGCAACATCCTTTCAAACGTTTTGTGAACTCGTTCAAGTTTCACAATGCCCTTACGATGGAAGGAGACCTGAATTGCATGCAATATCGAAAAACTGGCCGAACCAATGTCCTCTACATCCGTAACATGTCCGCAAAACCCCTTTACACAATGCTCTGACTAATAAAGGAAACCATTCCAAATGGCTTCTTTACTATCCTATGTACCTCCAGCACTACTTTCAAGGAAACTATGAAATTTACACCAAGGTTTCTTTGTTCAGCATCTCTTTTTAATCTTAGATAACCATCTTCATTATCCACTATATCACCTATTTTGGTCTCATTTGCTAACTTACGACTTTGTCTTCCATCTCTTTTCAATTTCAGATAATCACTTACACTATGCACTGCACCACCAATTTTTGACTCATTTGTAAACATCCCTTCTATATTCTCAGCGAAATCATTGATATAAATGACAAACGAAAGTGGATCCAGCACCGCTACGTGTGGAACACCGTTGGTCACAGCCCTCCAGTCCAAAAAACAACACTCCACCATCAGTCTCATTACTTATCATTAAGTGAATTTTGTATCCAATTGTTCAGCTCACCCTGATTCCCATGTGCTTTAACTCTACTCATTAGTCTACCATGTGGAATCTTGCCAAAGGTTTTACTGAAGTCCACGTTAATAATGTTTACTGTTTTGGCCTAATCAATCTTGCCGGTTACTTCATCAAAAGAACTCACATTTGTGAGCCCCACTTTCCCACGATGATCCTTAATCATTCCTTCCAACAACTTAGGCACCACCAAAGTCAGACTCACAGGTTTAAACTTCCCAAGTTTCTCCCTGCATCCCTTCTAAACCAAAGGCGCAACATTAGCCACTCCGCAGTCATCCAGCACCTCACCCATATTTGCAGATGAGCCCCACAACATCGTCCCGTCCTTTCCATCATGCCCTGGAATGCAATAGTTCAACGTCAGGAGATATATTCAACTCCATATTTCCTTCGTCTCCAGTAATGTGAACTGTTTACAGAACATCAATATTTATTACCATGCGTTCTCTGGCCTCCTTTTGTCCAACACATCCATGCCGATTCAGAAGCTAAACTAATCCCACTTGCCTGCATTTGGTCCATTTCCGATTTATGTACTTGTCCAAATGCCTTTTGAAAACTGTAAGTATAACAGGCAGTCCCTTTCACATACAAACAAAACTCTGCATGAAAAGGCTGCCTCCTTTGCTCCCTTTAAAGACTTTCTCATCTTCTTTAAAAACATACCTGCCAGTTTAGCACTCATCTGTCTCAGGGAAAACATATTTGCTGTTCACCTTATTTATAACCCTCATGATGTTATAAAGCATTATCAACTCACCCCTCAACCTCTGACAATCCAATGAAAAAGTCAGCCTATCCAGTCTGTCCCCATAACATAAACCTGCCAGTCCTGCGAACAGACCGACTCTGTAAGTGCAGCATGAAACGACCCAGTTCGGAAAGACAATCAAGCCACTAGTTTCCAGTGCTATGGTTCTTAATCTAGTAGTTCTGGAACGATGGAGAGTGAACATTTAGAACATAGAACATAGAAGAATACAGCGCAATACAGGCCCTTCGGCCCTCGATGTTGTGCCGATCCAAGCTCACCTAACCTACACTAGCCCACTATCCTCCATATGCCTATCCAATTCCCGCTTAAATGCCCATAATGAGGGAGAGTCCATCACTGCT
>NC_057730.1:545139-565575 GCF_004010195.1 Chiloscyllium plagiosum | reverse complement strand
GGTTTCCATGCCCCTGCAGAGTTAGTTTAAACCCCCCCCACCCATCTCCCACGAGCACTAGCAAACCTCCCACCAAGGGTACTGGTGCCCCTCAGGTTCAGGTGTAGGCCATCCTGTTTATAGAGGTCCCACCTTCCCCAGAAAGAACCCCAGTTATCCAAAAACCGGAATCCCTCCCTCCTGCACCATCCCTGTAGCCACGCATTTAACTGTTCTCCCTCCCTATTCCTCGACTCTCTATCACGTGGCACGGGTAACAAACCAGAGACAACAACTCTGTTCCTTCTAACTTTGAGCTTCCAAAATAGCTCCCTGAAAGCCTGCCTAACATCCTCAGCCCTCCTCCTACCTATGTCATTGGTGCCAATGTGGACCACGACTTCGGGCTGCTCCCCCTTCCCATTTAAGGACCCGGAAAACACGATCAGAGACATCACGTACCCTCGCACCTGGGAGGCAACATACCAAACGTGAGTCTCTCTCGTTCCCACAAAACCGCCTATCTGTGCCCCGAACTATCGAGTCCCCAATTACTATTGCTCTGCTCTTCTCCACCTTTTGGGTGAGCTTTCTGCAGAGTAATTACTGAGGCAAAATATTTAATAACTCTCCCATCTGCTGAGTTTAAGCACAAAGACGACCTCCTTCATCTTCAATGTGCCCAACTCACTCTAAAATTGCAACCTTGCTCTATACGTACTTGCAGAATCTCTTTGGATTATCCTTACTCTGAGCAGGCAAGGTTTCCTCATATCCCCTCTTTGCCTTCCTGATCTCCATCTGAAAAAGAAAACTCCTGCACTCTTCATACTGTTCAATAAATTCATGTCAACCCAGGGCTGTCTATATCTAATATATGATTCTTTTTTCAATCATTACTAGCGCCTTAATATCTTTATTCATACGTTTTTCTCGAATCATAGCAACCTTACCGTTCACTCCAACAGGAACTTAATGTCTCTGAATTCTTGTTATCGCCCTTTAGAAAACCATCAGTTCATCAGATGTCCATTTACCTGTGAACAGTCTACTTCAATCAACTTTTACACATACTTGTCGCATAACATAAAAATCTGCCTTAATTCAACTAAAAACTTGAATATTTATAGAAGGCTTATCCTTTTCAATAACTGTTTTTAAAACTGATTGAATTACTATAACAAGACTCAAAGTGTGGCCAAGCTACCACGTCAGTCATTTGCTCTGCCTTATTACCCAAGAGAAGGTTAAGTTTTACTCCTTCTCCACTCGGCATAATTGCATTGAGTCATACAACATACAAACAGATCATTCAGTCTGACCCGTCCATACCGAACTTAATACCAAATTAATCTAGTCCCACCTACCTGATCCTGATCTATATCACTCCAAGATCTTTCTGATCATGTACTCATCCAAATGTGATTTATTCGTTGTACTTGTGCCTACATTCACTACGTCCTCAGAAAGTTCACTCCACACGCCAATAAATATTTGTTCCCGTGTCTTTGTCGAATCTTTCTCCTCTCACCTTTACAATGTGTTTACTACTCTTGAAATACCCCATCGTTTGGGAAAAGACAACTAACTCTATCTCACTGTTTGATAAACTTGTTTGAGGTCACATCTCAACCTTCTATGTTCGAGTGAAAAAAAATGCCAGCCTGTCTAGTCTTTGGTGATAACCCAAACCTCTAATACTTCGCAACATCGTGGTCAATCTCTCTTGAACCCTCTCCAGCTTAATAATATCCTTGCTTTGAATAGGAGACGAGAACTCCAAAAGAGGACTCATCAATATCTTGTACAACTTGATCGTGACTTTGGAACATCTATACCTAATGGACTGAGCAATAAAGGAAAGCGTGTCAAACGTTTTTTCAACTACCCTGTCGATATATGACACAAGCATCAAATAAGTATGTACCGCAACTTTAGTTGTCACTACTCTGCTAAACGAACCAAATCCCTAACATTAATTGTGTAAATGTACATTACTTGTTTGTTTTACCAAAATGCAATACCTCGTATTAATCCAGTTGAAACGCAATCTGCCATTTTTCAGCCCGTTGACTGATTTCATCACGTTCCCTTGGTAAGCATATATAACTTTCTTCATTGGGGCGAACTTGCTGAAGAAGTGGTGGGTGGACGCCGCCAATTTTGGTGTTGTCCACAAATTATCTAACCATGCCTTCTGTTTGTAATCCAAATCATTCATACAAAGAACAAACAAAAGAAAAAGCAGAATCGATCCCAATGGAACACCCAGGCCTACAGTCTTAAAAACATATTCTTGAAAGTATTCAACATTTTAATTTTTAACAAGACGGTAGCCACAGTCAATGTTTAGAAGGTTAAAATGATCGACTATTACAGCTTATTATCGTCATCTGAGATGTCTCGACATATTTGATCCCTAGTTTCATTCTGACTGTTGTGGGACTGACAATGCTATCTCATCAAGATGACTTTTCATTTCTTATTTCTCATTCCAACCTACATATTTTCACGAGACGATTGTTATTTAGAAATATTTTACACCAGTAATGTTTTCATCATAAACATGATTCCTCCTCCTCCTTTACCTCCCTTTGTATCCTTCTCTCTTACATCTAGGGTCCTTCAAATACAGACCCAGAGTCCTCAACTGCATTTTTATTCTCGCCCTTCATCCTTGCGTTTTTCTTGTAAACGGTCATGTGACTCGCTCCAACGCCAGCATGTCCTTCCTTAGGCATAGGGCTCACATTTGCTCTCAATATTCCAAATGTGTTCTGACCTGAGCTGATACAGCCTCAGCTGTACATCTCTGATCTTGTATGCTAGTCTCCTTGAAATAAATGTTAAAATAGTATTTACCTGCACATCTGCCAACTGAAACTGCATGTTACCCTTGAAATAATTCCTGAACTAGGCTGCCCAAACATCCTTTGCCTTTCAGATTTCTGAAGCCTTTCTCATTTAGATAATGGTCTCCGTCTTTGTTCTTCCAAACGTCACACATTCCAACATTGTGGTCCATCTGCCACTTTTTTGTCCCTCTCCCAGCCTATCCAAATCCTTCTGCCGACTCGCTACTTCCTCAGCACTGCCTGTCCCTCCATCCACCTGGTACTATCTGTGAACGTGACAACAGTGTTTTTGTCTAAATCATTAATGCAGAACCTGAATAGTTGTGGTCCCAGCAATGACGCCCCGTGGAATTCATCAAGTTAATGCATGACATCTTGTAAAAGACCCCTTTATCCTGATTCGCTGCCTTCTGCCGGGCTGCCATCCTGTACAATGTCACGAACACCATGGTCTCATTTTATTTAGCAGCCTGCTGCGTCGTACCTTGACAAAGGCCTACTGGAAATCCAAATTGACCATGTCCACTTGCTCTCTTTTGTCTACCTCACTTGTTACATTTGACCTTACCCTGATAAAGTCATGCTAACTCTGCCTTATTTAAAAATGTGGTGCCAAGTAGTCTGTCATCTCATCCTTCACAAAAGACTCTACAATCTTCTCAACAACTGAGGTCAGGATACCCAGAATATAGTTTACTGCTTCTGCCTCGCTCCTCCTTCAACAGGTCGTTTTCATTAGCAGTTTTCCGGTCATCTTGAACCCTCCTTGACCCCAGTGATTTCTAAAAGATCGTCACCAATGCCTCTACACTCTCTCCAGCTATCTCTATCAGAAGTTTGTTGCATGCCCATCCCATCTGGGTGCTGTATCCACCTTCAGACATTTTACACTTCTCCAGCACCTTTTGTATGGTGATGTTCAGTGCTTTCACACCTGCTTGGTGTGTCTCTTGATATTCTGGTATGCTGTCGATGTCTTCCAACGTGAAAACTAATCACATAAACCTGTTCAGTTATACTCTGCCATTTCTGTTTTCCCATTACAACTTCTTCAGCTGCATTTTGCAGCGGTCCGATATTCACTCTTGTTTCTCAGTAACCTAATAGACATCGAAAACACAAAGTTCTTGTGTACTTCTTTTATATGCCTAACAATCTTACTGTAGCCTTTCATGTTATCCACTCTTATTGCTTTTCAGTTATCCTCTGCTCTTTTTTAAAGACTTCCCAATCTTCTGAGTTTTAGTAACCTTCACCACACTGTATGCAATTTTCTTTTGTATTTATGCCATTACTGACTTCCCTTGTAAGCCATTACAGATACATCCTCTCCCCGGTATGTTTCTTCTTCGTTGGGATGAGTTTCTGCCATTGCTCCTGAATTACACCAGAAACTTCTTTCATTGCTACTTCACGGTCATTCCTGCTTGGCTCCCTCTTCCAAGCAACGCTGGCCAGCGCCTTCTTCAAGTCTTTGTTCTTGCATTTAATCAACTGTAATGTTGTTCCATCTGATTCAGTTTTCTCCCTCTCAAACTACAGGCTTAACTCTATTATATTATGACCGCTGTTCCCTGGTGGCTCCTTTTCCTTGAGCTCATTAATCAAAACTTACTCTTCACATATCACGAGATCCAGAATTATCTGTTTCTGAGTGCTTCTGTTCCAATCTGCTTCTAATAAATCTCGGAGACTTTCAACAAATTCCATTTCTTGAGATCCATTGCCAAGCTGGTTTACCCTGTCCATCTGTAATTTGAAGACCCACCCACCGCGTTTATTGAAAAGGTGCCTTTCTAACATGCGTTTTCTATGTCCTGATTTATGTTCTTGTCCACAACGTGATGACAGAAAGGAGGGTTGTACCCAAGTTTCATCTTTTTACATTTCCAGTCTATCTGCCTGTTTATCACATATTGTATTAGCTTGGATATAATGTTCCCCCCATATCTCTGTGATGCCCATACTAGCGCACCTGTCAATTCCAATTTGTGATACAAGCTCATTTTCCATGTTGTATATGCACCCCCAGTCATTTGTTGATTGACTCTCTTCTTATTCCTCCTGTGCCTGAAGTTAGATTCCAGATCCTGTCCATACTTTCTGTCCTATTAGGTTTTGTGGAAAGTTTTACTGTGCTGAGTCTTGAATCTTTCCATAATTGTCTACACCGCAGTAACCAACCCCCGATTTAGTTTGAATCCTTATCCACAGACCCAGCCCCATTGGGACAGCTTCATCCTTCTCCTGTACTGACACGAATATCCAACGAATTTGAACCCATTTTGCTGACACAAACCTTTGAGACAAATATTTACCTCATTCATATTGCTGACCATGTACCAAATTGTTCATGGATAAGGTAGTAATTCGGGGATTATTAGTTTTGCCCCAAGCTATTAATTTTCCTTCAGTATAATCGCTTCCCTCTTTCTAACTGGGAGGAGAGCTGGCATGATCTTCTCACACTCTAAGCCAGCCCACTCCACTCTCACGGAAGCCCAGATGGGAGATCTTGAACTCTGGCAACTGGTTATTAACACAGCTTTCAGGGCTCTCGATTATAGACAAAAGTGTTTAGTTTGTAATCACACTACGACACGATGACTGATTACACCGACAATTGTCTTTTCTCCCCCCTCCCTGTTTCTTTCATGGTTTCCTCTCCAACAGTGCTGGGGTCAGCTTGTTCATCGTCCCTACAGCCCACACTCCTATCCATACAGGAGTAAGATCTCAAATATGTTCGATAAGCTGAGGTTCTTTCAGCACTATCCTCTGGTTGCCTCTAACTGCATCACACACAGCCGCACCCTTCTGTTCCTAATCACTGACGAAATTACAGGCAGTTAATCAGCTAAAGGTGTGTGACCATTTCCTCAAACAGTGTTCAGGTAAGCCATCGCACCCTTTAATAATGTGTTGCAGTGTTCAGAGCTCATTCTCCAGCTCATCAATCTGAGCCAGAGCTCCTCAAGCAACCAACACTTACTGTGGATCTAGTCACTACGAACCACAATAGGGTCCACATACTGCAGTTACAAAACATCGCCTGCCCCAGGAATCCATTTTAATTTCAAAATCAATTCGCCCTTTTTAAAAAAAATGTGTAAACTGAAGAAGGTCCACCCATGGTGGGGATATTAATTGAGCATACTGAAGTGGGCAGAATTTTACAATAATCAGCAGTTTTCACAGTACCCTTTTCGAAGAGCCCAGCCCCTCAAACTGCCAGATTAATTCAGCTCATTTGCACAGTCAGCTCTGACATTTGGAATATGTTAGACTGTATTATTGAAGTTGTACTAACAAAGCATCTCGAAATAAATAATGCACTCAAGCATGTTTTTTGAAGGTGCAATCATAGCTCGCAAGTTCACGAAAATATTTTGAGGATGTTACGAACAAAGTAGGTAAGGTGGAAACCAGTAGAAGAAGTGCATTGAATTTCCCAAAAGCGTTCAATATGATATTGCATATGAAATTACTTCCAAAGATAAGAAGCCATGAAGGCACATTCTATGGATTGAAGAACGGCTCATGAACTCACGACAGTGAATTGAGATAAAAGTGGCGTTTTCGTGATGACAAATTCTTCCTTGAGGAGTCTCAAAGGGTCGCAAGTATTGACAATATCTCCAAATGAATTGTATGACAGATGTGAACGTACTAAAGCCAAATCTCTAGGTTACGAAAAATACATAAGGAGGCAGGTAGTGAGGATAACTTCATAATACGAGAGGCAGAATGTGAGGACTGCAGAAACAGTAGATGACGTCTGTGGAGATGCAGGAAAATCTCTTTCGGATGGGGAAGTATCCTTTAAGTCCGTGGATGGAGGTGGGTGTGGTGTGTTGATGCAGATTTTGCACTTCTTGCGGTGTCAAGGGATGTTGCTGGTAATGGAGCGTGAGTTTTTGGTGGCGTGGACCTAACAAGAGAGTCGTGGAGTGAGGAACACAGATAGGGGTGGTCTGAAAAATATGTCTCTGGTGGTGGGGTCTGTTTGTAGATGACAGTGTGGCGGAGCATGATGTGTTGTATTCTGAGGTTCACACATGATCAAACGTGTGCTCCAGTGCATCTCCACCACTTCCCACACCACTGCCTTTGAAGCCCACCCCTTGACCTACAGCAAGAATCCCCCAATCCTAACCTTCGAAATTACCAACCTCTGGATACAACGTATCATCCCCCGCTATGTCTGCCACCTACAGCCAGACCCCAGCATCAGAGATATATTTCACTCACCAACATTCCCCGGCCTCGTTGAACGTTTGGTGATTGCTTTGCTTCTAAGATGAGCGTGTAACTACGTATTTACGCTGTCAAAACGACCATGTCATCACACCTCAGGAACACTTGATATACGCCACCTCAGGAATATGTGAGCACTTCAGGTGCTGGACATTTGAGGCAAAAATTGTAGCGCTGGAGAAGCACAACCAATCAGGAGTAATATGGACTAGACCAGAACACTCAAAACCTTCTTAAGCAAAATACCATAGCATAACTTTGCAATTTGTTTGGAGAAGTGTACAGTGAAAATCACCCAGAATAAGTTAGTGAGGTTCACTACAAGGTTTGAAAACAGAACAATTTCTTCACGAGATTACACAATGAAACACAAAGAACAAAATATAGAACACCTAGGGAACTCAGTCTATCCAAACTAGACTTAAGTATGCTTTTCCAAATATACACAACAGGCCCAATAAGCAAACTCCCTTTAAAAAACAGTATAAGTTAAAAACATGCTTCCAGGTTGACGTTGAAAGGCAGAAAGAGAGAAAGAGAGTTTCCACACGGCGCACTGTTGAACTAACAAACAGTTCTAAAATGCTAACCTCAGCTCGTGAGCTAACCACTCCACTATTTTAATACAGGCCACTGCTAAGACATGACCACTTTGGCCTTATTTCTGTTTATATGTAAAAACAAAAGGCCTCTCAAAATTTTCTTCATCTCCGTATCAAACCAGACTGATCGGAGCTCGGCCTGGCTTATTACTGCTCTGAAAAAAAAATCAAGGTCAAAGTATCCCTGAGCCAAGCAACATCTGTTAGAAAAAATGGGATTAGGTTTGTGACAGACAGCAACGGAGGAGCAGGACATTCGACGTTTCGAGCATTTGTGATAAACAGCGTATGCTTGGAACTTTGGCCCTCATGCTCCTCGGAAGCTGCATGATCTGCTGTACTTTTCCACATCATTCTTTTTGACTCTACCCCCTCACCCAATCTGCTTGAGAAAATTACATGACACACTTGACACCATTCAGTTTATTTCTTCTGTCATATGCTTAAAAGCCTGCAACATTCTATTTCGCATACATTTCAGATTATCCAGATTACAAAAAAAACCTGCAGATGCTGGAAATATGAAACAGGATCAATAATTGCTGGATAAACTCAGCATTCTTGCAGTTCAACTGAATGGTTGAACTTTAAACTGAGGGTTGGAAAAGCGAAAGCTGCTATGTTTGTTTACTGCGAAAAAAATCTAATTTATGAAGTGGAATGTTTCGATCAGGTAATTGCCTCATCTTCTCACTTGCTGACAGGAATGGGGGGAAAACTGGTGGCCCAGCCATTGATGAACAAATGAATAAAAAGACCATTTTGCCTTCCTAATCACTTGCTGCTCCTGAAGACAAAGTCAATGTGATTCAAATTCTAGGACATGCAGATCCTTCTGTATTTCAGAGACCTGCAACATGTCATAAAAGATCTTTATTGTGTGGTCCGGACAAGGATAAGCCTCCACTTATACTGCATTGGACAGTGTTTTACGCTTGCAATTTGAATACCCTTAGGTTCCATTCACGATTTATCTTCCAAACTGTTTTCATCAAGAAAGGACTCAGTTTTTAATTCGAAGACTGATCTGAACTGATGCCTGTTGAAAATCCAAATATTCTTCTGTCCCTCTCTGTCCCTTGTTCAGTCTATATCAGCGTCTGTCATGTTAAGCTTACGTCCTCTAGTTCTAAGGGCATGCATCCAAGGGGGGAAAAACTTTGGCTAGTCACCTATTCGTGCCTCTAATGATTTTATAAATCTCTAATAGATCACGCGCCAGACAGCAAACTGCCAGTGAAAAAGCCCCTGCCTGATCAGTCTCTCCTTATGACTCAACTCCCAGCAACATCCTAGAAAGACTTTTCTGCACCCTTTTAATTTTCACAACATCCTTCCTGTAGACGTTGACCAGAATTGTAAGCAGTATTCTGAATGTGGCCTCACCAATGTTATGTACACCCAGAACATGACATCCCGATTCAAATAATCGATGTTCTGAATAGTGAGGCAAGTGTGCTAAATGCTTTCCATACCACTTTATGTGCTGTTTTAATCTTTGTCTTGACTAGTAAACTTGCGTATGCCTTCTTAATCACTATATTCTACAGTCTTCACCGAGCAGCATGCAAGGTCTCTCTGAGCTGTTGTGTTTCCCAGTGTTCTGCCATTCACTGAGCACTCCCTTTACGTGTTCCTTCCAAAGTGCATCACCTTATGTTTTTCATGGTTAATTTCAACTACCACGAACTGCCCGTTTGACAATCAATCTCTCGGCTCCTGGAACTGAAGACCTTCTTCCTCACTGTTAACCATTTTGCCAATCTTCGAATCATCCTCACGTTTACCTATCATTTCCTTTACATTTTTTTCTATATTATTTATATATAATCACCCACAATAAGGGACTGAGCATTGATGTTTGTGATGCACCACTGAATACCAGCTTCCAGTCGCACAATCAGCCTATATCACCACCCTTTGTCTCCTACCACCGAACTAAGTGTGGATCCAACTTGGTACGTGACAAAGGATCCTTTGCATTTTGATGCTGTTACCATTTTGCCTTGTGCGATCTTGTCATAGACTTCGCTGAAATCCACACAAACGACATCAACTTTATTACCCATGTTTTTACACCTGATCACTTCCTCAAAATATTCAATCAGATCTGTTATGCAGAACCTCCTCTGACACAACCATGCTGATTCTCCCTGATCAAACATTGCATGGACAATTGGCAATTATTTCTCTCGTTCAGTGATTTCTCGAAAAGTTTCACTTGCACTGATGAGAGATTCACTTTTCTTTCATTCCCACGTCTCGCTCTACTCGCCTTGTTGAAAAGTGCAATGACAATGCTCGTCCTACAGTCTTCTTCCAATTCCTCTGTGACCGGAAATGCAAGTACAAAATTGGTCAGTACATCTGTAATTTCCTCCCTTGTCTCATAGAGCAGCATGAGATACAACTCTACCATGAATTGGGGATTTATCCTCTGAAATGCCTGTTATAAACATATTATGTCAGCTCTTTCCCTTTGTGAAGCTGCTCAAGATCCTTTCAGTATGTCTTCCTGAATTCTGCACGTATACCTTATCACCAAAAGACTGTTGGACAGTTGAATGTGAAAAGTGATTCACTCAGTTATCTCAAACACGAACACAACTGTAATGTAACAGTTGAGGGTGTTTATTCAGGTATTTTGACTGCAAAGTGCTGTTTACAGTCTTTATGCTTACAAATCCTTTCACTTTGATACCCAAATTTCACTTGATACAGTGAGAAAGTTTAAGTCTTCTCGATATGTAATTCAGTCATTTGATTCCAAATCCTGCAAAAAATCCAGTCTGTTAACATCTGATATGAGGGATGCTTTTCTCTCTCTGTTGTCCATCAAATCCAAGATAGAACTGTGGCACAACTCTTATTTACCTAAGAAGTTGATGTCTATGGTTCACATTGTAATGGGATCTATCAACGATAGAACTTTTCCACATGAACAGACTTCTGTTTTTTTGTGCAGGGATCATTGCAGAAGCACATTATCAGGCTTCCACTGGAGCAGGCACACGGCCTTTCATGCTCAATCATACATAGTGTCAGACTATACCCATAGCAAAACCAGAAAGTGCTGGAAAAGCTCAGCAGTAGTGGCAGCATCTGACAAGAGAAACCATATTGAACATTTCGGGTCCAGTGACCTTTCCTCAGAACTGATGGGACCCAGGAAAATGTTGGTCACTATGCAGAAGTAAGGTGTGGGAGCGGGAGTCCACAAGGAGTAAATGATCGATGGGATAGTGCGAGAAGAACAGTCATATAAAGGACTGGATAACGATAAGGTTGAAAGTGTCAATAGCTGTTACTGGAGAAATTTAGTGACTACCCATAGTTCGAATGTAATGGTTGGCTGTGTGATAAAAAGACCTGGTGGGAGTGGGAGGCGGATAGAACGCTAGGATGTGGGCGAGTTCAGAAACTAAAATTATTGAAATTGATATAGAGTCTGGAGTGCTGCAGAATCCACAAAGGGAAAATGAGGTGTTGTTCTTCCAACTTGCGCTGAGCTTCGCTGGAACACTGCAGCAAGCATAAAACAGGAAACAGAGTGGGGTGTGAAAGGGGAAGGCAAGTGGAATCTTAGGGTGTTTCTTGCAGACAGAACTAGGGTGATCTGAAAAGCTGTCGCCCAATGCGCACTTCGTTTCCCAAGATAATGGAGACCATATTGCGAGCAGTGAATGTAATAGACGGGATTGTGCAAAGTGCAGCTAAAGTGCTGCTTCACTTCGACGCTGTGTTTGCACCCTTGGATATTGAGTTGAGAGTATGCAAATCATCAGATGAGGAGAAGCAAGATGCAAAAAAGAATGATACCTCAGGACATATTATTAGAGATGTTGTAAATCATGAGGGTAAGAAATCTACTGTAAAGGCTCTTGCCTGAATGCTCGCTGTAGTAGTAACAAGGTTGGAGAGTTAATGGCACAAATCATGACGAATGAATATGAATTAGTAGCCATGGCAGAGACATTGTTAAAGGATGGTCACAATTGTGAAATAAATATCCAGCGGTACGAGACTATTCGGAAGGGCAGACAGGAGAGAAAACAAGGTGGTGTCGGTCTGATGTTCAACAAAAACTTCAGGGTTGTGCTGAGAACTGAGAGAGGTTCCAAGGAGAGAATGAGTTTGCAACATTTGGGTGGAAATGAGAAGTTCCAAGACGAAAATATCACTCATGGGTGCACATGATAGGCCACTAAACATTAACATCACATTGGGGTGGGAAATAAATGAAGACATAGGTAATGCTTGTCAAACGGGACGGCAATTACCATGGGGGACTTTAATGTGCATGTCGATTACTCAAACCAGCTTGGCCAGTGTAGCCTTGAGAGAAGAGGTTTGTTGAGTGTGTCCATGATATTTTTCTTGAACAATATGTAATGGAACCGACTAGGGAGCAAGCTCTACTCGATCTGATCAATGTGTAATGCGACAGGAATAATTAACCACTACACAGTTAGGGATCCTTTTGGATTGAGCGATCACAGGATGTTTGAATTTCGAATGCAAATGGCGAATATAAACGTAATATCCAGTACCAGGGTCCTGTGTTTAAACAAGGGAGACTACAATAGGAAGATGCAGGGCTTCACTCAAATTGACTGGAAACAAAAATTTTATAGTGGGACAGTTGACGAGCAGTTGAGGACCTACAATTTTCTTTCAAAGTGTTCAGGAAAAGTATATTCCAGTGAAAAGGAAGGACAGTAGGAGAAAGGGTGATCTGACATGTGTGTCTAAAGAAATGCTTTAAGAACTCTATCAATTTCTTTCTTGAAAATATCAAGAGACTTGGCCTCCACTGGCTTCTGGAGCAGAGCATTCCATACATCCACCACTTTCTGGGTGAAGACGTTTCTTCTCAAGTCTGTTCTAAATGGCCTACTCCTTATTTTTAAACTGTATCCTGTCGTTCTGGATTCACCCATCAGAGGAATCATGCTTCCTGCCACCAAAGTGTCCAATCTTTTATAATCTTATTCGTCTCCATCAGATCCCCTCTCAACCTTCTAAACTTAAGTGTATACAAGCCGAGTCGTCAAGTCTTTCAATTTATGATAGTCCTGCCATTCTGGGAAATGACCTCGTGAGCCTACGTTGCACTTCGTCAATTGCCAGAATGTCCTTCATCAAATTTGGAGACCAAAATAGCATACAAACGTTCAGGGACCTGTACAGGTGCAGAAGGACCTCTTCGCTCCTACATTCAATTCCACTTGTTTTAAAGGCCAGGATGCCAATAGCTTACGTCACTGCCTGCTGTACCTGCATGTTTGCTTTCCTTGATTGACGTACATGAACACGTAGATCTCGTTGTATTTCGACTTTACCAAACCTGACTCCATTTAGTTAGTAATCTGCCTTCCTGATCTTGCCACCAAAGTGGATAACCACACATTTATCGACATTAAACCGCATCTTCTTTGCATCCGTCCACTAATTTAGCCTGTCCAAGTCACCCTGCATTCTCACAATATCCTCCTCACATTTCACCCTGCCACCCAACTTTTCTTACTAGCGAATTTGCTAATACTACTTTCAATACTTTTATTATATCATTAATGTATATTTTAGACTGCTACGGTCTGAGCACCAAACTGGTGCTACCCCAGTTGTCACCGCCTGGCATTCCAAAAGGAACACCTTTATTACTACTCTTTGCTTAATTTCAGCCTGTCAATTTTGTATCCAAGTCAGTATTTTGCACCCAATGCCATGCACTCTAATTTTGCTCACTAATCTCCTTTGTGGGACTTCATCAAAGGCTTTCTGAAAATCCAGGTACACTTCATCTACTGGCGTTCCGTTGTCCGTCTTCATAGTTTCATCCTCAAATAATGCCAGAAGATTAGCCAAGCTGAGTTTCCCCTTCCTAAATCCATCCTCACTCTGACGTATCCAGTTACTGCTATCCAAATGAGTCTTGTGCAATTGATCCAGCATCTTTCCCAACACTGATGTCAGGCTAATCGATCTATAATTCACTGTTTTCTCTGTCCCTCATTTCTGGAAAAGTGGGACAACTTTAGCTATCATCCAATCCGCAGGAATTCATCGTGAATGTATAGAACATTGAAAAATGGCTTCCAATGCATACACGAATTCTAGAACCACGTCCTTAAGAACCTTGGAATGCAGACCATTAGATTCCGGGGACCCATCATCCTTCAGAACTAACAGCCTATCCAACACCATTTCCTGCCTAATATAAATTCCCTTGAGTTCATCCATTACCTTAGGCCCTTCAGCCACTGTTACATCTGAGAGATTGTTTGTGCCTTCCACAGTGAAGTCAGATCCAAAGTACCTATTCAACTCTTCAGCCATTTATCTGTTTCCCATAATAAATTCACTCGTCTCTGCCTTCAAAGGCCCAATTTCGGTTTTAACTATTTTTTTCTTTTCACATGTGTAAAAATGTTTTGCTTTCTTCGGACTTCCAGCTCATCTTTGATATGTCATATTTCTTCTCTTTATCTTTATACAGTCTTTAACTTCTGTCATCAGCCACAGCTGCCCCAACCTCCCGTGAGGATCTCTCTTCCTCTTTGGACTGAAATGACCCTGCACCTTCTGCGTTATATCCAGGAACACCTGCCATTCTTGTTTCACTGCCATCCCTGTTAGAGTATTGAATGATTAAACTTTTGCCAGATTGTCCTCATAACTCAATAATTCCCTTTGTTCAACTGCAATACTGACACTTTCGATTCTCCCTTTGAGGAAATAAAATTTGAATTTAGCTTATTATTAGCAGCAACAAAATACGTAGATTTTTACTAACCACAAAATGTTTTTTTTTTCAATTTAAAAGAATACCGTAAAATGACTGAGCATAGTGATTGGACCCTGTGAACCTGCACTGCTGCTTTGCAGAATTAAGCTGAAATTCAAAGATAAGAGGACAATAGAGTTATCATAAAATTAATTTATTTCACTTTAATTGATCATTCGAAATAACCTTGAATTGCTCCCATGGCATGACAATTTACGTAAATAAGATTTCTTTCCCAAGGAATGCCATTGGATTGGTCTGTTGTCAATCATGTCACCATATTATAGTCGATTGGGTTTTTCCAGTAATTCAGAATCATTTCCCAGGAAATATCATTGAATTAACTTGGTGTAAATCATGTCACCTTATTAGATGTGATTGGTCTTTCTTGTAATTAAGGCTGCGCTATCTCTTTAAAAACATATAAATAATGTATAATTTTCAAATGTAATTGTGCAACTTCACTACGGAACACAGAAGATTTAAGCTCTGTGTTGCTGGATAGAATTGAGTCAAGGTACCTTAAATCAACAAACTCATTAACGCTTGCTTTTGAACAGATCGCATTCGTTGATTCTTTTGACAGATATCGAACCAAGCGACCCCTCCTGAGGGGTCGTAAATCTTCACCTTCTCCCTCTCAAATCGCAGAATAATACTTATATTATGCTCACTAACTCCTTAAAGGCTCCTTTACTTTGAGGTCCCTGATCAAATCGGATTCGTTGCACAACACCACACCCAGAGATGCCTTCTCCCTGGTCGACTCCAATACAAGCTGTTCTAAAAATCCATCTCGGAGGCACTGCACAAACTCCTTTTCTTCGAGTCCAGTAACACCCTGATTCTCCCAGTCTAGCCGCATGTTGAAATCCCCCATAACAACTGTGGTGATACCTTTGCAACAGGCAATTTTGAACTGTTTATTCAACTTACACGGACATCCAGACTACTGATTGGGGGACTGTAGATAACTCCCATTAGGGTCTTTCGACTCTTAGAATTTCGCAGCTCTATCTGTACTGACTCAACATCTCCTGATTTTATGTCCAACCTCGCAAGGGACTGAATATCATTCCTCACCAATAGGGCCACCCGACCCACTCTGCCCGTCAGTCTGCCCTTTCAATAGCACATATATCCTTGAATATTAATTTCTGAGGCATGTCCACTTGAAGCCACGTCTCAGTAATCCCCACAACTTCGTACCTGCCAATTTCCAAATAAGTTTCAAGCATATCCACCTTATTTCTTATGCTTCGTGCATTTGCATATAATATTTTAAATTTGTTACTCCCCTCAGCATTCCTATCAATCCTTATTTATTTCACTTGACCATACTGTATGATCCCTTCTTAGGTTTTATCTCGTTGATTGCCTTGTCTTTCTTAGCTTCTCTCATTCTCATTTTCCCCTTAACTTCCTTGTGGTATTTCCAGTTTGTCCCCTCTCCCCTCCATTAAGTTTAAGCATACCTGTATTGCTGGTCCCTTACCACTTAAGGCGCATCCCATCCTTCTTGTATAATTTATCCTTACCGCAAAACATATCCCAGTGATCCAAGAATTTGAAACTTTGCTTCCTACACCAGTTCCCCAAAGCATTAGACTGGATAGTGCCTTCGGTGGTCAATGAATTTCATAGATATACAATCCGCTGTGTTAAGAAGTTCCTTATAAATTGAATCCTAAATCTGGAAGCAAAGCGTGGGGATAAATAAGTGTTATTCTTTCTGGCAATCAGTGACTCGTGGTGTTGGGACAGCAATTATTTACGATTTGCGTCGAAGCTTTGTAAGAGTGGACCATGTTTAGTGTGGCAAAGTTTGTAGGTGACACGACGATGAGTGGCAGAGTGAAGCGTACATAAGACTGTGAAAGTTTGCAGAAAAACGTAGATACATTGAGTGAGTGGACAAAGGTCTGGTAGATGGAATACAATGCTAAAAATTGTAACGTCATTCATATTGGAACGAGCAATAGTCAAAAAGATCATTACTTGAATGACAAAACGTTGAAGCATCCTATTGTGCAGAGGGACCTTGTGCATGAATCACAGAATTTGGTCAGCATGCACAATACGTAGCTAGAAAACAAATAGAATTTTGTCCTTCATTGCAAAAGGGATTGAATTTAAAAGCAGGTAGGTCATTTTGCAGTTGTACAAGGTGCTGGTGAGGCTTCACCTGGAGAACTGCGTGCAGTTTTGGTCTCTTTATTTGAGAAAATATATACTGTTACTGGAGGGAGTACGAAGGAGGTTCACGGGGTTGATTCCGGCGTTGACGGATTTGTTTTATGAGGAGAAACTGAGGAGTTTAGGATTGTATTCTTTGGAATTCAGAAGAATGAGGGGGATCATAAAGAAACATAAAATTATGAAGATAGAAGTTACGACTGGCACGGGAAATTAGCCAAGATGGCATAGCCTCAAGATTCGAGGGAGCAGCTTTAGGACTGAAATGAGAGGGTTGTTAATTTATGGAACTCCTTGCCCACCGAAGTTGTTTGCATTACCTCCCTAAATATTTTAAAGCTAAGGGGGTCGGTGGTTTGGGAAGTGGTGCTGAGCCCACAGAAAGATCAGCCATGATCCACCAGTCTTGAGGGGCCGGACGGCCTACACCTTCTCCTACTTCTTTTATTCTCTGTATGCAGGTGCCACGTCTTCTGCGATTGCAGGAAAAGATTTCATGGGACTGAATGGGGAGGTATTGGGAGTGACGGCAGAATGCACGAGGGTGTCCCGGACAAAGGAGGGTGAGGAATATGTGCATGATGGACACGGTGTACACGGTGTTGGGACAGCAATTATTTATGATTTGCGTCGATGATTTGTAAGAGTGGACCATGTTTAGTGTGGCAAAGTTTGTAGGTGACATGATGATGAATGGCAGAGTGAAGTGTACATAGGACTGTGATACTTTGCAGAAGAACGTAGATACAACAGCACTGAAGACTACAGATCAATTCCTGGAAAATGAGATGAGAGTGAATAGGGTGTTTGATGACTGAAATTGGCAAGATGAGTCCAAAAGCGTATTTCACTGCTGTTAAAATCCTAGTCTTCATGATAAACTAATTGCACCTGCCATATAAACAGTATGACCACAAACACATGTCAGAGACCTGGGTTTCTACAGCAAGTAACACACTTATTGACTACATGAAACCTGTATATTACATAGCCTGCTATTACACACACGTTTAGTCACTAACGGACTCCATTAACAGATATTCACCCTATTCGGATCGTTGTCCACTCTTTTGTGCAACTGTTCTTCTCTTTCTGTGGGTTCTTTCCCCAATGATCGCTGAGTCCTTTACAAGACAGAAGAAAGAAACATGATGATATATTCCATGCTTTCCTGGATGAGTGCAGTGTTGAAAAAAGGCTGGTGCAGGAAAAGCAGGGCAGATAAGGCAACATCCATGTAGCAAGAGATATTTCAGTCATACCCTTATGGTGGACTCCTAACTGCAGTTACAATAATACAGAAAAGCTCAACACTATCCAGAACAGAGCAACCAAATTGATCAGCACCACTTGAGTGATACAACATTGACAATCATCCACATCGACCATCACCAAACACTCAGGTATGCAGGCTCTACCATCCACAAAATGCACTGCAGAAATTTGCAAACACTCCTTAAACAGTCCCTCTCAAACTCACAACTACTTCCATCTAAAAGGCAAAGGGCAGCAAACAGATAGGAAAACCCGACAAAACATTAATCACCAAGGTTTTTAGATTAGATTAGATTAGATTACATTACAGTGTGGAAACAGGCCCTTCGGCCCAACAAGTCCACACAGACCCGCCGAAGCGAAACCCACCCATACCCCTACATTTACCCCTTACCTAACACTACGGGTAATTTAGCATGGCCAATTTACCTGACCCTGCACATCTTTGGACTGTGGGAGGAAACCGGAGCACCCGGAGGAAACCCACGCAGACACGGGGAGAACGTGCAAACTCCACACAGTCAGTCGCCTGAGGCGGGAATTGAACCCGGGTCTCAGGCGCTGTGAGGCAGCAGTGCTAACCACTGTGCCACCGTGCCGCCCACGGTGTGGAAATACTTTACCATGCATCCAGTATTACTGGGTTAAAATTCTGCATTTCCCTCCCTTATAATTTGGGTCTCGCGACAGCACATGAACAACATTGGTTCAAGAAGGCAGCACATCATCACCGTGTCCAGTCAAATTAGGAATGAGCTATAAATGCCAACCTTCTCTGATGAATAATGAAAATAATAAGCTTTGGTGTTTTAAACGATTTATATTCCTAAGTTATTTCTGTTTTAATGTCAGAAGTATTAAAGATGAGGATTTACATTTTGGAAACCGAAACGAAGCATCCCATCAGAATTTGATGCAGTTGCTCTATATAACGTAGCCTGATCCTGGTCGACATTTGAATGTGAAAGGAGAAAGCAACATTCACAGTAGAGTGATATCATTCACGTGTTCGGTCTGTGGGCGGAGCTTCAGCCAATTATCTGATCTGTCGAGACATAAATTGAGGGATGCTGGAGTGAACCTGTGGGCATGTGGTGTCTGTGGAAAGGATTCAATTACTTGTCTGCTTCGAAAATTCATTAGTGTAACCACTCTGGAGAAAAGCCATTCACCTGTTTCAAGTGTGGGAAGGGACTTGCTCAGTTAACTAACCAGTTGATACACCAGTGCGTCCACACTGAGGAGGGACTATTTAATTGTCCAGAGTGTGGAAAATGCTTTAAACGTTCTCGGGAACTGATGTACCGTCAATTTATTCACGCTGGTTAGAAACCATTCAAGTATTCTCACAGTGGGATTGTGGTCAGGCCGTCATCTGATCTCAATTTACATCTGGAAAAACAATAGCGAGCGGCCGTTCTTCCACTCTAAATGTGCAACAGAATTCACTGAGTAATTCATTCTGCTGAGACCCCAACGATTTCACACAGAGGAGAGACCGTTCATCTACTGTGTTGCAGAAGAAATTAATTGATTCCAGCATCTTACTGAAATACAAATGACTTAACACTGAATGTAGGCCATTCACCTTCTCTGAATGTGGGGAAGGATTCACTCACTTGTCAAACTTGCTGAAACACCAGCGAATTCAATTTGGCCAAAGGCCATTTATATGTTCCAATTTGGAAAAGATGCGCTGATGTCATCCAACCTATTGATACTACAACGGTTTCAGTGACAAGAAATTGCTTACATGTCCAGAGTGTGGGACGTGCTTTATAAGGTGCCACGGACTGAAGTGCCATCAACGTCTTCACACAGATGAGAAACCATTCACGTGCTCTCACTGTGGAACTGAGTTCCCAAGGTGCATCAACACAATTTAGCTTTGCATCTCATACACCAGTGATTGCTCTTCACAAGGACTTCAAATGTTCTGAAGCACATTCACAAATCCTGAATGTGAGCAACTAAATTCTTAAGTACAAATCAAGTATTAACCATTAATAAAAGGCCCAAGAACAGTGCAGTAAATGGACATAGACCAGTCTCCTCTCATTATAGAAAAAATATCAGGGGAAAATAACCTGTGTATTTGACGTGATTGGTACTTCGTTGAAACTTTATTGCTGGAACAGCACAGCAGGTCAGGCAGCATCCAGGGAACAGGAGATTCGACGTTTCGGGCACAGGCCCTTCTTCAGGAATGAGCAGAGAGTGTTCAGCAGGAGAAGATAAAAGGTAGGGAGGAGGGACTTGGAGGAGGGGCGTTGGAAATGGAGATGACCTGGGGTGTGCAGTGAGAGAGGGACTCACTGAAATCTTTGTAGAGAGAGGCAGAGAGCTTCTGCAAGGAAGGCATCCTTGTAAGAGGATTCGCAGTAGGTTGAAATCTTCGAGGAGAAAGTGAGATCTGCAGATGCTGGAGATCAAAGTTGAAACTTTATTGCTGGAACAGCACAGCAGGTCAGGCAGCATCCAGGGA
>NC_057730.1:527863-543389 GCF_004010195.1 Chiloscyllium plagiosum | reverse complement strand
TTCAGGTAGCGGTTAATATCGCGGCGGCAGTTTTTCAGGTAGCGGTTAATATCGCGGCGGCAGTTAGGTAGCGGTTAATATCGCGGCGTCAGTTCAGGTAGCGGTTAATATCGCGGCGGCAGTTAGGTAGCGGTTAATATCGCGGCGTCAGTTCAGGTAGCGGTTAATATCGCGGCGGCAGTTAGGTAGCGGTTAATATCGCGGCGTCAGTTCAGGTAGCGGTTAATATCGCGGCGGCAGTTAGGTAGCGGTTAATATCGCGGCGTCAGTTCAGGTAGCGGTTAATATCGCGGCGGCAGTTAGGTAGCGGTTAATATCGCGGCGGCAGTTAGGTATGGGTGGGAGGGGTGTGGATGTTCAGGTAGCGGTTAATATCGCGGCGGCAGTTTTTCAGGTAGCGGTTAATATCGCGGCGGCAGTTTCAGGTAGCGGTTAATATCGCGGCGGCAGTTAGGTAGCGGTTAATATCGCGGCGTCAGTTCAGGTAGCGGTTAATATCGCGGCGGCAGTTAGGTAGCGGTTAATATCGCGGCGGCAGTTAATATCGCGGCGGCAGTCGATTGGTACTTCAACAATTAAAAGCAGTTAACTTATTCACATCCAATGAAGTAAACGCCTGCTGACGGAATGAATACAGTTCAGCTCCGGATGTAAGAACAGAAGAATACAATCACGTGACCTCACTGGAATGTGTAGTCATCACAGTCTTATCAGACCACATGGGCTGCTCTCTTCATTCGAGACAGGATTGACTGTTGATGACTAACTAGAGGGTCATCTTACTTTAGGCAAGGGAAGAAGTTGAACAGAAAATTCCTTAATGGCAACCTCAGAACCAACAATTCAGCCAGTTGAACTCAAATAACGCAACCTCCCTGCTTTGTCCCATGTGCGGATGATTCATTGAATCCCTTGCTGCACACAGTGCAGGTGAACAGCCACTCCCCACAATGTGTTGTCTGATGTTCCATCAAATCACTGCTACTCCTAAAGTTCTTCTCACATTCAAAGCATTTAAACTTTCTCTCATTGGTGTGAACACGGCCATATCTACTGAGACTAGAGAACCTCATATTGCCACATGATCTTGGCCAGATGGACCAATGGGCTGAGAAGTGGCAGATGGAGTTTAATTCAGATAAATTCAAGGTGTGCATTTTGGGAAAGCAAATCGTACTAGGACTTATACACTTAATGGTCGGGTTGTATGCAGTGTTGCTGAATAAACAGACATTGGAGTGGGTAGGATAGTGAAGAAGGCGTTTGGCATGCTTTCCTTTATTGGTCAGAACATTGAGTACAGGAGATAGGAGATCATGTTGCGGCTGTACAGGACATTGTTAGGCCACTGTTGGAATATTGCGTGCAATTCTGGTCTCCTGCCTATCGGAAAGATGTTGCAAAACTTGAAAGGGTTGAAAAGATTTACAATGTTGTAGTCAGGAATGGAGGATTTGAGCTATTGGGAGAGGCTGAACAGGCTAGGGCTGTTTTCCCTGGAGCATCGGAGGCTGAGGTGTACAAAATTAAGAAGCGCATGGACAGGGCAAGTGGGAAAGCATTTTTCCCTAGGTTGGGGAGTCCAGAACTAGAAGGCATAGGTTTAGGGTGAGTGGGGAAAGACATAAAGATACCTACGGGGTAACGTTTTCACACTGAGGGTGGTATGTGTATGGAATGAGCTGCTAAAGGAAGTGGTGGAGGCTGGTACAATTGTAACATTTAAGAGGCATTTGGATGGGTATATGAATAGGAAGTGTTTGGACGGATAAGGGCCGGAGCTGGCAGGCGTGATTAATTGGGTTGTGGTATCTGGTCGGTATGGACGTGTTGGACTGAAGGCACTGTTTCCATGCGGCACATTGCCATGATTCTGTGAGTCTATAACTGAGTGAACCCCTTCTGAAACAAAGAGCTCGGGAAAGGTTTCTCCCTCGTGTGAATTTGCTGGTGTTCACTGAGTACAGATGACCAAGTGTATCCCTTCCCTGACTCAATGCAGGCGTACATTCTCTTTCTAGGATACCCAACCTTGTGTATCTGAAGCTTTGCTGACTTAATAAATGCCTTCTCACACACAGAGCAGATGAATGGTCTCTCGCCAGTGTCAACTCGACCGGACGACATTCCGCTGGATTGTGAAGTCTATCCCTTTCGAAACAGAGCAGGCAAATCTTCTCTCCCTCTAATGAAAGCGTTTGTGTTACATTTGTCTTGATCCCCAAATGAGTATCTTCGCACCCATGGAACAGCTGAATGGAATCTCCCCCATGTGAACAGGTTGATGTTGATTTCAGACCTTTGCATTTTAGGCCTTTTTGATCTCAAAGGTTTTTTTATTGCCCACAGTCAGGAGAAACGTCTCTTGTCAGTCTAAACCAGTGATGCTGCACGAAGCTGGATGACAGATCAAAACACATCCTACACATGGAGCAAGTGAACAGACCCACCCAGAATGCTTGAGAACATGGGCTTCCAGTTGGCCTGAGTATTTCTAATCATTCCCACAATCCAACATTTCCATGGTGCTGATCTCCTCACACATCTTCAAGTTGAATGCTCCGTTGAATCCGTGTCCATAGACATAACATGGGTCTAATGTGAGGTTTTTTTTAGAAGGTTACTGGATAATGTTGAATAATTTCTGCAGTCAGCTAACTGGAACACTCAGACACTAGTGTGTGTGCGTATGTGTGTTTGTTGGCGCTTCACCAATCACACTGGAGTTTGAAATCTTTTTCCAAAGACATTCTAGATGAACATGTTCCCTTCATGTCTTGCTGAATTTAGTGACACTGTTGGATATTCATAGCGTGTTTGATTTGACTCACTCATCCTCAATTCTTTCAGTCTGTTACTTTGTAAAATGATTGACAAATATTATCGCTGTCCATATGGAATAAAATTTCAGAACGAACAAATTCAATTTCCGAAAGATGTCTTTTCTCAATTTTACACACCCTCATAAACAAATGATCCAATCATATTAAAAGGTGCAAAGACTACTATCAAATCAAAAAGGAACCTTCCTGAATAAATCAGGTTGTTGTTCCCAACATCTCTGAGCCATTGTGCGTCTTGAGGTGCAAGCGTTTTGTGGGATGTACTTCGCCAAGTAGTGGACAGCACAAGCTCCCTGTCCAGAAGACTGTTGCACAAGAAATGATATCCTTTACTGTGACTGTGCATCAATGGTGAAGAAAGTGAGTAGTGAACGTGTTTGGTAATCAAAATTGCTGTTTTGTCCCAGGTGTTGTCAAGCTTCCTGTATTGTTGAAGCAGTATTCATTATGGTATTCATATGCATTCATGCATATGGTATTCCATACTGCACTTGACTAATGTCTTGTAAACCCTGGGCAGGCAGGAGGTGAGTTGAGCGCTGCAAGATTTTTAACCTCTGTTCTGATTTTGTACCAACTGTATTTGTATGGTTTCTTCTATTCAGTTTCTAGTCATTCGTACACCCCCCGGAATGCAGTTCGTGGAGGATTCAACAAAGATATTGCTGTTGAATGTCAACAAGGGATACTCAGATTTTCTCTTGCTGAACATGGTCATTGCTAAGTGCGTTTATGATACGACTATTTCTTGCCACTTGTGCAGCGTTTAAATGTGCTTTGGTCTTGCTGTGGTTTTTTGAAGGGTTTTAGCTCAGGTTGAGGTTCAGGTGACAAGGTTGTTCTCAATGAGAACAAACCTATCAGCTCAGCAAGCAAACTTACAAATTGAACATATGGATATTACAGTATCTGAGCAGTTGAAAACGATGCTGAATTTTGTACAATCGTCAAGCAACATCTCCACTTCTTAAGGTAAAGTCATTGACAACGCAGCTAAAGATGGTTGTGCCAAGGACTCGATCATGAGGAACTCCATACTATCGAAATAGGCCAACATGCTCAAGCCCCCCTGCATCACAAATGTGACATAACAAGTCTGATTGATTGAACATTTCACCGGAAGAAAAAATTAGGAATTCAAGTAGACTGCTGATGGTTACAAATGCCGTCTGTTGAACTGATTAAAAGAAAAGCTGTTGTCCAGGATACTGCACAACACGAGGAATGGGTTCTGAAAATGATGTACACTGGATTGGAATTATTAATTCTTTTTCTGTCGACATATACTGCCAGAGGTGCTGACTTCCTCCGGCTCTTTATGTTTTCGTCTCAGATATTCAGAATCTGCATGAGTCGGCCTTATTCCCCGCCCTGTACTATGACGTCACCGGTATGTCCAAATCGTGTCCGGATCGCCGGCCTGGACAGTGACTATTTACCTCAGAACTGCAAAGCATTTCCCACAAGTTATTTTTCTAGGTGCTCGCTTGTCGCTGAAAAGTTTTGTAAACGATCCCGGTCTCAATCCCTCCACCTAGCTCCTGCAGCTTTCCCATCTGGAAAAGCGCGCCTTTCCCCATTTAACATGGCGATAAAGCCAACACTGTGAATGCGCTGCGCTCTCCTTTAGTAAGTGTGGGGGACATTAATCTACCCGGGACATGCTGGGTAATTAGCCCGCCATTTAATTCAGTTGTTCCAAAAGATTGATTTTGTTCGTGCAATAATTTTCTCCTTCCTGCATTTCAAGCTTCGGCTATCCAAAAAATCTTTGGACCAACACAATTTGTGGATACAGAAAACATCTTGAAATTGGATGCATCTTTCAAATTTCTAAAACCCTCTTTACAACATAACCTTGACATAAAATTACTTGATCACTCAATAAATTTGCAAATTTTCATTCTCAACTAATGGTGATAAATTTTGGAAAATCTTTTAAAAGGTGCGTTTTAGAACTCAAACCAACAGGTATACTTACTACTTCTGATTGGCTGTCAACATATTTCTTTCATCTTATCATTTTACAGAGAAATGTAAGATATGAAAACTAAAGTATTTCTCTGATTCCAGTTCCAAGCTACTTTTTTTTACTAAAAGGCCAGCAGGCGAGCTTACATTGAAGTACGATGAAATTGTTTCAGAGGTGAATGTGATTGAGCATTCATCTATAATTCAACACTTGAGTTGCTTTGCTATGGTTCTTTGGTCAGGACCTGGTGTGATCTCTGTGCTACGGTTTTGAAACCACGTCCATCCATTGCTCAATTTCATCCATGTCCTCCAAGATAATCTCTTTGCCTTTGCCCAACATGCACTACCTTCAATAATGAGTATTTCAAGCCGATGTGATAGTCTATCGTTCATATCCAATCATGTTCAAATGAGGGTTTCATCACTGCCGGTCGTTAAGCAATGTGCTGCTAATTTATTCCAGTCGCATAAGTGGCTTCCCTCACAAACATCATTCGGACTCTCCTATGCTTCTGCTTACTTTTGTTTTTCCTGTTCCCTCTTACATTTTCCATCCATTCCCTGATCTTACAGGCCCCTGTCAGAGACTATTTTCGTTCCAGACCCTTCCTTGATGTATAATTGGAAAAGAGTTACGTAGAACATGGAACAATACTGCACAGGTACTGGCTCACGACGGTATGCTGTACATGACGCCAAATTAAACTAATCCCTTCTGCGTTCTCTTGTTATATTTACCGCTGCTCCACGTAAAGTCATCTGCTTATCTGAATGCCACTATAAAATCCCATATCATGTCTGACTCCACAACCACTACTGCTCCAGACTCCTACCACTCTTTGTGTGAAAAACTTGTCCTGACAGCTTTATAATCTTCTGTCTGAACAACACTCATTATGTCTTTAACCTTAACTGAAAACCACAGCCCTCCTTATCAGTGTAATCTCCTGCAGTCACTCCAGGCTCACTAACACTGCAACGTCTCCAATAATACCAAGCAGCCCTGTCGTTGTAACCTCCTCCAGTCACCTCGACCGTCCCTATCACTGTCACCTCCTCCAGTCACTCCGGACCTCCCTACCGCTGTCACGTCCTCCAGTCACTCGAGCCCTCCCTATCGCTGATACCTCCTCCTGTCACTCCAACCCCTATTGCTGTCATCTCCCCCAGCTACTACAACTCTCCCTGTCGCTATCATCTTCTCCACTCAATCCATACCTCCCTATCTTTGTAACCTTCTCCAATCACTCCAACCCTGATATCACGTTAACACCTCCGACCACTCTAACCCTCCCCATCAGATGAACCTTTCAAGAACCGAGCGATCACCTCCACATACCATGAGTTTCTGTTAATTAATTCACCGCTCAGTGAGCGCAGGAGACAACCTTCAGTATGGGCAGCATTATTTATGTCTCTCCATAAGTGCACGTGCTCACAGTGATGCTAATGACCTGTGCATGGTCCCAGCTTGTGCAGATTCTTTCTGAGCAATGATCGCTCTTCCCTGGTAATTCAAACCTGCCTCTCAGCAGATGGAGTTTCTCACAGGAAATCCTTGGTGCCTTCCCATGTTTTCCATTCCGTGATCCACAGGATATTTAGAATCCTAATTTATCAGGAAGGCAGCATCATATGGAACCCTGAAATAAAAAGCAGTCAGTCAGTGGATTGAATAGGGCATTATGAAGAAGGACATGTTGAATACAGAAAATAGTACAGAGACCGTTAAAGCGCAGTATAGGCCTTTTTGCCTTCGATGCTGCCCCGACCTGTGAAATTAATCTGATGTTAACTTAACCTACATCACTGGTAACTGACCTACAGGATGAACATTAATACATCAACCACCACCCTCTGTCTTCTTTCAGCCAGCTTCTTTGTGATTCAATTTTCCTGAAGAAGGGCTTATGCCCGAAACGTCGATTCTCCTGTTCCCTGGATGCTGCCTGACCTGCTGCGCTTTTCCAGCAACACAGTTTCAGCTTTCAATTTTCTAAACCACCTTCGATCCCCAAACTCCGTATTTTGTGGAATCGCCTACCATGTGGAGCCTTATAAAACGGTTTACTGAAACACCTCATCAACTGTTTTACATTCATCTACCTGAGTTGTCACCTTCTCGAAGAACTCAGTAAGGTTAGTTAGGCACAATCTATCCTTCACCAAACCATGTTGACTGTCCCTCATCAAGTTATTCTGTTCCAGATGATTATTAAACTTATCTCTTACAAGCTTTTCCAACACTTCACCCTTAGCTAAAGTAAGACTCTGTGGCCTATTATTACAAGGGTTGTCCCGAATCGCCTTCTTAAACAAAGGGACAACATTTGCTATTCTCCTGTCTTCTGTCACTGCTGATGTCGAGAATGATGATATCATGATTTGAGCCAAAGTCTCTGCAATCACCTCCGAGATAAATACCATACGGGCCAGTGGTCTTATCTATTTTCAAACCTTCCAAAATTGCTAAAATCTCAATTTTGTGAACCTCAATCCCATCTAATCTAGTATCCTCTACGTATTTTTAGGAACATTCACCTTCCCAATGTGAAGACTGACGAAAAGTATTTAGTAAGTGCTTCTGCTATATCCTCAGATTCCACACACAATTTTCCACTATTATCATTGATTGGCCCTAATCTTCCTCAGGTCATTCTTTTATTCCTGATATACCGATGTTTTCCTTGATCCTGTACGCGAAACACAACTCATGTTCCCTCCTGGGTCTTCTTATCCCTCTCTATAGATCTTTTCTCGCTAACCTATAACTCTCAGTCCACTTAAATCAGCCTTCACGCATCATCTTCACACAAGCTTTCTTCTTCCTCTTGATAAGCGCTTTAAATTCTTTTGAAAAGTATGGCTCCCTGTCTCGACATCTACCTCCCTGCCTGATAAATATGCATTTATGAAGAACCCACAGTCGCTACTTTTCAAATAAGCTGCATTTCTAGTGTGTCCATTCCTTGCAGTTTCCTTCCCCATACTGGATCCGAAATCTGGCCTAATCGCATCATATTTGCCTTTCGCCCAGTTATACACTTTTCACTGCTGTATGTACCTATCACGACCCATTAGTGTTGTAAAAATAACTGATATATGGTCACTATCGCCAAAGTGCTCACCGACCTTCAAGTCTAAAAACTGACCTGCTTCATTCTCCAGTACCAAATCCAATATCTTCAGACTGTGTCAGAAAACACTCCTGCACATATTGAACAAAAACAGACCAATCCAAACTAGTTGAACTATATTATTTCCAGTCAATATAAGGAAAGTTAAAGTGCCCCATAAAAACTATTCTGTTACTCTCGATTCGATTGAAAATCATCTTTGCTCTCCTTTCCTCCACATCTGTGGAACATTTCGGAGGCCTAGAGAAAACACCCAACAGGGTGACCTTTCCTTTCCTGTTTCGATTTTCAGCTCAAACTACCTTAGTGGATGAGTCCTGAAACGTTATCTCAGCTATTGTAATACCGCCCTTGATTAGCAATGCCACTTCCCCACATTTTTATTATAACTGCAGTTCTTGCTGAAATACCTAAATCACAAAATCTGTATCAAACATTTCTTTCCCTCCTCTAGCTATGTCTCCGAAATGGCCAAAACATCGAAATCGAAAATACCAACCCATGAGGCAAGTTCACCAATCTTATTCCGGATGCTCCTGATTTTGAAGTACAGACATTTCAAACCAGCATCCTGGTTATGGTGTCCTCCTGCGACCTTGCAAACCTATCGCTGGCGTCATTACCCTCAGTATACTATGCACTGGAACGACCAATCAGGTTCCCATCCCCTTCCTGCATTAGTTGAACACCTCCCCACCCCCTAATGGCATTATCAAATCACTCCCCCACCTGGATATTGTACCCCTCTGGTTCAGTTGAAGACGACCCTGAATGTACAGGTCCAATCTTCTGCAGAAAGAGATCCAGTTATCCAAGAGTCCAAAACTCTCCCTCCGTTACCATTCTGGCAGCCTCGTGTTCAGCTGCGTTCTCTCTCTGTTCCCCGCTTCGCGAGCAAGTGGAACGGGCAATAAACCAGAGAGAGCAACTCAGCTTGATCCAGCTCTAAGGTTCCACCCTAGATCCCAGTATTCCCGCTTTAGATCTCCATTATTCTTCCTACCTATATCGAATCATTTTTGTGGACCACGAATTGGGGCTACTCCCCCTCCCCATCTAGGATCCTGATTGCATAATCAGAGACATCATGAACCCTGGCACCTGGGATGCAACACACCAATTGTGAGTTTTTCTCATTCCCCAAAAACTCCTATCTGTCCCTCTAATTATGAATCTCCAGTGAGAAATATTCTGCTGCTCTTGCCCCTTCCACTTTGAGCAACAGCGACAGGCTCTGCGCCAGAGACCTGTATCCCATTGCTTGCCAGTGGAACGTCTCCGCCTCTGCCCCCCCCCCCCCAACCATCACCAAATGTATCAAAACGGTATAGTTGTTGTGGCGAATCACCACAGGAGATCCCTGCACTGCCTGCCTGTTCCCTTTTCTTCACCTGACAGTAACTCATCTACATTCTTCACGTGCCTGTAGAGTAACCTCCCCGTAATACCTCTTAATAACTCCCTCCACCTCCTGCATGTTTCAAAGTGCATCCAGCTCCAGCACCATTTCCTTAACACGGTTCTCGACGAGGTGGTGTTTGGTGTCATTCTCACAAATGAAGTCAGCAGGGACACGAGAGATGATCCTTATCTCCAACATACTGCAGGAGGATCATTCAGCTGCCTTAGCCACAATTTCCACGATTATGAATTCCCAAATACACTGCTGAAAAAAGAATGAAACAGGAAAGGAAACACCTATCATCTTTCCAACCGACGCACGGATTTTCTTTTGGGTAGATGAGCAGGATTTATAGGAAAAACTTGGTCTTCCAGGTAAAATAACCAGCCAAATACGTCACTGACCACTTCCAGGAACTGAAGAATTCCGGACCTAAATAGGATTTCAAACTGTATAGTCATGAATCCCGACAGGCTCCGTTGCTCTCTGTTGAACTTGTGACCTCTCTGGCTGTGGATTCTCATCAATTGATGAATGTGAGAGGCAGTGGGGTTTGTCAGATCAGGAAGCTGGGGCGGGGGATTCTGTCAAGAAGTCCAGCTATGGTGCGCATTGTTACATTCAGTGGAGTGCCACCAAAATGAATATTTCGTGACTGATGCCAGACAGAATCCACCAAGTTCAGTTAATAAAGTGATTCTTGGCTTGGCATTTATTGTCGTTTTCTTCAGATGTTCTCTGCAGGACTTTTCTTTATATAAACCAATACAAAAGCAAGCTGGGTGACCCAGGTACTAATCTTTGGCCATCCATACATAGATATAATTTTGTTTTGACACTGATGAATGTTTACGAGACTTATACTGGATATGGTTTTCGAAGGTAGACTGTGAGACACAGCCTGCTACAAGAGACTGTCAAATTGTTAGTTTCTGGGTCTGGTCCAGACTGAAGATATTTGGAATCTGGGAGGAATGTCAGGTATTATCGCCATAGGTGTCTTGTGTCCCTTCTGACAATCCATGCGCATCAGACTCTGCCTGAAGATGAAGTTGTAAGACATTTTTGACTGTTCGGTTATTGGCACGTAATGTAGATAAAATGTGCACCTACAATGAAACCAGTTGAAGGTAGTCTGTTGGCTAGATTTTTACCTGACCAAAATAGAGTCCAAATAGTTTGTTGTGAAGAAATGTTTGATTGATTGCCCTGACCCAGTTTGGAAGCTCTCTGCACAGACATCTTTGCAGGGTCATTCATACAGGCTGCTGTGAGGTCCAGTGGCACCATGCCTGAATTCAGGTCTTTTGGAATCCATTTTAAATACAGGTCTGGTTGCAAGGGATATTTACTTTGTTTTGTGAATTGGGCAACAACAAGATGTGAATTCCTCCTATTTTGCTGAACGATACTTGCATTATCGTGGAGAACAACAAAGTTGGGACTAAAATTAAACACATGCCAACACTTTGTGATACAAAAATACAAAAATACAGCATGTGAAGAGGGCATAGTACAGAATGAAACAGATGTCACATAACAGCTCTGAGACTCTGACATGTTCCCAAGACGATAAGGTGTTAGTACTGTTAGCAGAGATAGGAGATCCGTTCAAAGCCATGTTTTCTTCTCCCTTCCAAATTGAGAAAAACAAAGTTGAGTGAGGTGAAGAATTTAGTGAAGATGCTAGGAAGGAAAAATAAAGTATCGGGTATGTCATGTGAACATTTTGAAACCGTATTGCACTAGAGAGAAAGAACTTGAGAAACAGGTATTAATTAATGCACTGCAGAGTGAGGAATCAAATCCAGATGATATTGATTTTGAGATGCCTCAAAGCAGATTTTAAAAATGATGAAGTCCTTGAGGTGTGAGACACATTGGTAAGTTGCATGATTCAGGAGCATAGAACGGACATGAAAGATTTGTTACTATATAACAAGGACATATGTAAGAATCAGATGGGGAGGACCAATGCTATAGTACATGACATAGACGTGGGAAATACAGCTATGATAAAACAATACCCCTCTTGGCTTAACACTTTCAAAGCTAGACAGATCGAAATGGAGATGGAGGCCATGGTCGTCGAGAACAAATTCAAACCAAGCCAAAGCGAGTGGAGTTCGCCGATCGCCTTTGCTCTCAAAGTGGATGGGAGTCAACGAGTCAGCGTGAATCATCGGAAGGTCAATGCCGTTACAAAATCGGACTCCTAATTTATACCTAATTCCTAGTTTGGAGGGCGCTATCGAGAAAGTTGGACAGGCCAGTTACTTCACCAAGATGGACTCAATGCATGATTAATGGCAGGGTACCTTTATCAGAGTGGGCTAAATTCATTTCTGCATTTGTCACCCCACATGGGCTATACCAATTTAAAGTAATGCCCTTTGAAATGAAGAACGCACCTGCCACATTCTAAAGACTTATGAATAGAATTATGGCTGTATTAAAAAAACCGTGTAGTTTATTTGGACGATGTAGTGATCTTTAGAAAGTTCTGGAAACATCATATCGTACAGTTGGAAGAGCTCTTAACGACTACAAGAAGAAAAACTGGTGATAAAATTAAAGAAAATGGAATTCACGAAAGCAGAGATGGCATTCTTGGGACATAACATTGGTCATAGATGTTTGACCCCACGGAACGCAAAGACGATGGCTATCGAGGATTTTCCACGACCAACCTCGAAGGAAGACCTGCTTCAATTCTTGGGACTCAGCATATTCTGTCAGCTGTTTGTTCTAAATTAGAGCAGAGTAGTGGCACTGTTAACTGATTTGCTGAAGATGGGCAGTACTATGCCAGGATGCATTTGGCCATTCTAAATGATATAACTAACAAACCAGTTTTAGCAAAACCAATCTTTTCAAACCCTTTTAAAGTCGCCATCGATGCCAGTTACATTGGAGTTTGAGCTGTACTTCTCCAGGAATATGCGATGGGATTGAACTGCCAGCCACTCGTTACTTTTCATAAAAGATCAACATCCACCAGAGGAAATACTCCACAGTCGAAAAGGAACTATTGAGTTTGGTGCTGGACTTACCAAATTTTCATGTGTATCTCACAAACAATGCGGCGGAGACGGTTGTGTGCACTGACCACAATCCACTTACATTCTTAGAACGATTTAAAATAAGAATATGAGACGACTGCGTTGGTGTATTATGTTCCAAACTTTTCATTTAAAAATCATACATGTTGCGGGTCAGAGGAGTGTAACTGCAGATGCATTATCACGGATTTAATTTAATGTTATACATATACAGATACATGGGAAAAATTTAAGTTGAACTTATAATAAAGATGTTTGCATGTTAGGGGAATGTGTTTTAAAAGTAGTGAAAAATGAAGTCGTCTTTTCGTTATGATGGTTCATATTTTCTTATGGGGGTGGTGTCATGAAGACGTAAGTGCCACTTTAAGAGCGCAAAGGTTTGGCAAATAAGCTGGTGCAGGAGAATTTAAAAAGTAATATTTAATTAAGAAGAATCAGCATTCGCTGAGTTGCTTTGAGGAAAAAAAAACACGAATTTGAACTCGGTTAATCAGTTGAACTTATACCTCGAATGATATCAAAATTCAATCGAATTTGATTTGACTATATTGACTATCTTTAAATCCAGTGACCCAATCCGATGCTTTGGGCGTATAACACGGAAAGAACTGTACAGTTGGGAGCGGAACTGTCAAGCCCAGAAGGTAAAACAACTACTGGAAAATTAGCACTCTTAAAAATACCTATTCGATCAGTAATATATGAGGCAGAAATTGGTCATGAAAAGAAGACACAGAAAGATCCGAATAGAAGAACGAAAGCTGGCAAGTCTTTAAGATAAGAAGTGTAGTTTTGTGAAACTTAATTTGGAGTTTTATCGGACATGTATCAGAGAAGGGAAGTTAAAAGATACGTTAGAAGAAGAAATAGTAAATAGTGGTTAGTTAACTATTCCCTGCTTTATTTTAAGAAATAACATTGTTAATTTTTACGTTAAATAGTTTTTGGTCACTCGGATCTTTACGGATTAATGCACGGGATAAATCTTTTCCGTGTTGCTGGTTTCAAACTAAGCAGGAGGGCTTAGCAGGAAGTAAGAATATTGTGATTTATACAAACATGCTTAATCTTTGGCACATTCTGATGAGAAAGGTGACGAAGCCTTCTTTATTGCATTTCAAAAATTGGCTCGGCAGATGGAGTGGTAAGAGAACTTATGAGAAATGCTAAATGAAAATCAGCTGTTTGGCAGGGCTGGTCAGGGAAATGCAGCGCTGTCAGATGATGGGTTCAAGAGATTACAAAGATGCCAAACAGGTTTTTTTAAGTGCTGTTGAATTGGGAGAGGAAGCTTGCAGACAGCGATTCAGAAAAAAAGAAGTAAATGCATCAGACTTACGTTGACTTCATATGAATTAAACGTAATAATTTTAAGATTGGGCCTTACAAGTAGATGAGAACTATTAACGTAGCGCATTTTGAGAAGATTTGTAGCTGAGGTTGAGCTTCTGGATGTAAGTTTGCTCGCTGAGCTGGAAGATTCCTTTTCTGACATTTCATCACCGTACTAGATAACATCAACATTGAGTCTCCGGCAAGCACTGGTGTTATGTCCCGCTTTCTATTTATGAAACATTACTAGTGCATCATTGGACTGATTATGTCACCTACTATTGTGACTAAACATCTGAAAACGAACCTTCCAGCTCAACAAGAAAACTTACGTCAAGATCCATGAGGTATGAAGAGAGTTTATTCTGCTGGAGAAGTTTGAAAACCCACTTCCAGAGATGATAAGAACTTATGTGGTTGAACAGAAATTTCAAGAAGTGAGAAGAGCATCAGAGATGGTCGGTGAACATGTATTGGTGCGCAAGGTGAAACATCGTTTCTGGCACAAATTTAGTCTTGTGTGGGAAAGAAATTGGGAACAGGTGAGGTAGTTCACTGAAAAACAAATAGTAGCCTCGGTACATGTGACAATAAATTCAATTCACATCAATTCAATTCAGTAGAGCACACTGCCAATAGTTTACAGTAGGTGAAAAAAGAAGGCCAATGAAGTGGAACGTTGGTCAGTGAAGAAGAGATGTGGGAAAAGATGTGGCAAAAGTGGGCAATCCAATGGCGTTAGGAAAAGTAGAGAAGGATACATCAAGGAAAGTCGAGGAGATGCAGGAGAGTGCACAGCCTAGACAGGGGCCGGGTATCGAGTTGAGGTCTGATCTCTATAAAGACTTCATTTCCCTGTGTAAAGTGTACTCAGGAAGAACAGGGACAGAAAGGAAATAAGTTAGAATTTTAAGAGATACAAGACATGGTTAGTCACTGATCGGAGGAGATGAAAGTATATTCACACTTCCTGAGTAATTTGTGGAATGGGTAGACAGATATTTAGCATTCCCCTCTGTAAGACCAGGTTGGAGGCGTAAATCTGATTGGGAAAGTAGCAGTGGCAATGATTGACAAAGTGTCAGCTGCAACAATGTAGTCTATTCTTGGGAACAGTTTAACAGGATACAAGGTGGAAGTGACATCCGTTGTTGTGGAGAAGCCAAAGGAAGACCAGTGAGGTGAGAAGATAAAAGAAATTTCCGCTGGAATTTTCCAGACTATGTAGTAACGCCTATTACAAGTTACAGCAAGAAGACAAAAGGAAGAAGAAAGATGAGGGACGTGTGGTTTAGTGTGCTGAAACGTGTTTTCATGTTCTGGTAGAGGAAAAAAATATCCTGAATACACAAAGGGCCAAGCAGAGCTATTTCCTTCTGAAAAGCGAAATGACTTTCCACAGCGAGATGAAAAATTTAAATACATATGAATACTGATTTGCTCATTAAACTGGAAGGTTCGTTTTCAGATGTTTCGTCACCATATTAGAACATAGAACAGTACAGCACAGAACAGGCCCTTCAGCCCAAGATGTTGTGCCGACCACTGATCCTCATGTATGCACCCTCAAATTTCTGTGACCATATGCATGTCCAGGAGTCTCTTAAATGTCCCCAATGACCCTGCCTCCACAACTGCTGCTGGCAACGCATTCCATGCTCTGTGTAAAGAACCCACCTCTGACATCCCCTCTATACTTTCCTCCAACCAGCTTAAAACTATGACCCCTCGTGTTAGTCATTTCTGCCCTGGGAAATAGTCTCTGGCTATCGA